>NC_060267.1:2021055-2092354 GCF_021613505.1 Equus quagga | reverse complement strand
TGCAGCCACTATGAAAAACAGTATAGAGATTTCTCAAAAAATTAAAAATAGAAATGCCATATAACCCAGCTATTCCACTACTGAGTATTTATCCAAAGACCATGAAATCTATCATTCAAAAAGATATGTGCACCCTTATAGTCATCACAGCATTATTGGCAATAGCCAAGATGCAGAAGCAACCCAAGTGTCCATCAACAGATGAATGGATAAAGAAGATGTGGTATATGCATACAATGGAATACTACTCAGCCATAAAAGAAGATAAAATTATGCCATTTGCAACAACATGGATGGATGCTGAGGGTAGTGTGCTGAGCGAAATAAGTCAAAGACAAATACCATGTGATTTCTCTTATACGTGGAAGATAAACACATAGATAAGGAGAATAGATTAGTGGTTACCAGACGAGAAGGGGTCGGGGGAGGGCAAAAAGGGGTACAGGGGCACATGTGTATGTGACAGATAAAAACTGGACTGTTCTTGGTGAACACGACACAGTCTATACAGAAACTGAAATATAGTGATATACAGCTGACATTTATACAACGTTGTAAGCCAATAAGACCCCAATAAAATAATAAAAAAAAAAAAGAAAAAGAAGAAGAAGATGTCTGTCTATGAACCAGGAAGCCCTCGCTAAATGCCAATCTGCTGACACCATGATCCGGGACTGCCAGCCTCCAGAGCTGTGAGGAATAAATTTCTGTTGTTTATAAGCCACCCAGTCTATGGTGTTTTGTTATAGCAGCCTGAACAGACTCAGATAAGAGCCTTCTAGGTCCAGGTGTTGGTTACAGAGGTAACGCCGACAGACTCAGTCCCTGCCCCCATGGGGGTGGCAGCTGGGCGGTGGGAGCGTTCTTGTTAGCTTCTTGAAGGCGGGGACTCCTTCTGACTCATCTTTGTGTCTCCTCAGCAGCAAGTACAGCTCCTTCCTTTTGCTATCTGCTCAATAAAAATACTTGTTGAATTAAATGGAATATGATACGATTTCAGTAGCACTTTGCGACAAGTGAAGTAAGTCCGTCCCAATTCTAGAAAAATGTTTTGCTAGTTGTGGGATTTGTTGTGGTACAAGCACCTTAGTCACAGAAGTCAATAGCATGTGTTTATGGCAGCTTTGTTAACATTACGACATGGAAATTCATCAGGCGTGCGTTAGTCCCAGTCCGGTTTTCTATTTTTGTTAGACTTTTTACAATTGCTTTTATTAGTTATTCTTTCATGATGTCTTGGAGAGCTACCTCATAAAATTATGAATGCTGGTTATTTAGAAGCTCTTTCATGGCATTTCAAAATTTATGAGCTACGTAGGTGGCAATGAAAACTTCACAACATTTTTTGTTGTGTATTTTCTGTGTGCCACATAGTTTAGAAAAAATAAAACACCTTTGAGAACATCATATGCTTGTTGATCAGCACAACTCTGGGGGTATTCCCAGCCTGGAAGAGTACAGCATATATTTCTTCAACCCCCTCACTCTATTCCCATCACTCTGAAACTGCCCCGTCAAGGTTGCCAAAGACCTCCAAGGGCCGCACATCCGTCTGCATCTTATGCAGCCTCTCATCAACATCTGGCACAGTTTACACTCTCTCTCCTTAAAGTGTTACCCTCTCTTGGCTTCTGAGACACGCACAGTCCAGATTCTTATCCTGTTCAAGGGCTCCTTTCCTGACTTCTCTGCTTATCCTCCAAGTGGTGGTGTTCTTGCCTCCTCACCTCCATTTTCCCTCTCTTCAGATAAACGCATCCAACCCCATGGCTTTAACTTCCAGCTATACACCAATGACTCCCAAATTTAAATTTTTATCCCTGACCTCTCCTCTGTGCTCCCGACTTACATATGTAACTGCTTACTTGACAATTCCACCAGGATATCTAATGAGCATCTCACACTCACTCTGCCGTATGTAATACGTCAGTAGTTTCTATTGACTCCATCTCCTGGAGAGATCCTGACTCTGTGTGCTGCTGGCACCTCCCCTGGTGCCATCCTGGCCCGAGCCACCATGGTCTCTGCCCTAATTGCCCTCCTGGCTTCCTTTCTGGCATCTGTAGTCTAGTTACAACTCAAATGCCAGAGTGTCATTTAAAACAGAAGCAGAACACGTCATCCCCGGCTTCACTCCAGCGGCTCCTAGTCACGCACAGAATCAAACCCAAAGATTCTTCCTGGCCTCTGAGACCACGCGAACTGGCGCCTGGCCACCTCTCCCCCTGCATCTCCCTTGGTCATCCTACATTCTAGCCACAAGACCCATGAA
This sequence comes from Equus quagga, assembly GCF_021613505.1. NCBI lineage: Eukaryota > Metazoa > Chordata > Mammalia > Perissodactyla > Equidae > Equus > Equus quagga. The sequence continues at coordinate 2,090,082 of NC_060267.1, read as the reverse complement.
CACACAGAGTGCCTCTCACCTTAGGATCTTTGCACTAGCTCTGCCCATGTGCCAGACATGTTCTTTTTCCAGACTGTTCCATGGCTGGTTCCTTCTTATCGTTTCAGATCTCTACTTCAGTGTGATCTCCTCAGAGAGGCCTTCTTTGGCCATCAGCTGCAGGCCCCAGCACATGCCCTGGTAGTCACTTCTTTTCAAATCACCATGTCTTATTTTCATCATAGTACTTATTATTACTAGGTATTTTCTTATTATTTATTTATAGATCCCTGTCCACAGGCCTAGAATGTAAGCTCCATGAGGACAAGGAGCTGGTCATCTTGTTCAATGGTGTCCTGGTACAGGTCAAGTCCTCAGCAGATGTTTGATGATTGAATAAGGAAATGAATAAATATCTTTTAGAAAGATCCAGTCCTGTCCATAGGTTGCCATCTAAATTATGAAACTCAGAGCTAGCCCTAATGGCTTAGTGGTTAAATCTTGGCACACTCCACTTTGGTGGCCCAGGTTTGTCTGGTGTCTGTCAGTTGCAGTGCTGGGGTGGCAGCTCACATAGAAGAAGTGGAAGGACTTAAATTAGAATATAAAACTATGCATTGGGGCTTGGAGAGGAAAAAATATTTAAAAAGAGGAAGATTGGCAACAGATGTTAGCTCAGGGTGAATCTTTCACAACAAAAAAAAAAAAGAAAAGAAACTCTAAAAAAAAAATTAAGAGACTCAGAAGTCTTTTAAAATGCTAACTGCCTCTCTAGAAAGCTCAATTTTTAATAGCCACCCCACGGGCCACTGTCTTGGAATATCCTTGTTACTGTAAAAAATATTACCTAAAGGAGGATGGAAGTCTCGTGCTATCTTAAATATAATAATTCATCGAAACACGAGCCTGAGTTAGTAATCAGATTATTTTCATTTTTGGGAATCAGAAGGAGTGGGACCAAGGACGAATAAATTATAGTGAAAGTGTGAAAGAGAGAACACGAAAAGCTGTATACCTGGGGGCACTGCCCAGTCCGGACAGGCATGCGTGACAAATTAGCAGAGGGGAGGAGGTTGTCCCCCCAGAGGCCAGAATTGAGAGAGGGTCTGTGAGCGCTTCCCTGTGCCCGCCCTGTGCGGGGGCCTGAGGCATAAGGGAGAAGCAGAGCACAGACCTCAGACCGCAGTGCCTTCTGGGAAAGCGGCTCTGTGGCGATGTCTGGAGGGGAAGGATGACCACGTGTAATAAATAAGGCACACACGCGTCACTTCTGCCCATTTTCCCAGTCTTCTCCCCAACAGCAGTTTCTATCTCTACTTTACAAGCAAAAGTCAGTTAGCTTCCGGGTTTATAAAATTCACTAAAACATACAAATGTGAAAATAAATGTTACTCTGCTGATTTGGAACGGATTCTGGCGGGAATTCTCAGATACAGATACAAATACGTTCTTTGTTCTTTTCCATGAACAGCCTTTTTATGGCTTTCGAGACCTAGTCTAAATCGGTAACCATAAGAATTAGTGTTTCCGATAGGTGTTGGCCTTGTGAAACTGGAAAAAAGGAATCGCATTTTCTATAACCGATGAATGCACAAGTGATTCATTCTTTGGCTTGGGATGGAAACATTTATTTTTGGCGTTCTTGATTCTTCCTTCTGCATTAGCTTCACAGATTTTTCTCAATAAGATGTAGACACTGGATGGACTTCATTCACTTCATTCACAAGGAAACACCAAGATAAATGGGGTGACTAATATCTAACAATTTGAAACTTGTAAATATTTATGAGAAAATTACATCTGTTTTTGTGAGGATTTCTGTTGAAACTTGGATGTAACTCTTACGTGCGCCAGCTTCTCTTAAACTGTGGATTCCAGTGTTAGTATTGCAATGCTACTATGTATGAAACCAGTATGAAAATGTATAAAGAGGCAACATTGAATCTTGAGTAAAAAGGACAATGCTGTTTCTTTCTTCATGTGCCCTTCCCTGGTTGAGGCTAGCGCATCACATTGGGGTTCAGTGACCTACATCCTGGACCAGCTAGATAATTTGCAGGGCCCGGTGCAAAATGAAAATAGGGGCCCCTTGTTAAAAAATTATTAAGAATTTCACGATGGCAATGGCAGAGCATTAAACCCAGAACAGGCTCTAAGTGTGGGGCCCTCTGTGACTACACAGGTCTTGAGCTCAGGAAGCTGGCCCTGCCCAAGTCTTCATTTCAGATCCTCCTAGCTTGACTCATCTGGCGGAACTGACCATTCTGAACCTGCCTTTCCCTACCTGCATAGCAGGTAAGAATACACTTTCAGTGAGGCTTACTGATTACCTATAACAACTGTGGAAGGAAATCGGATTATTTGCGTAATTATGATCTTCAAGGAGGAGAAAATAAAATTTTAACACCATTTTGTAGTGTAAGGGTTTCTCCTAGCAAGCGTCTTCTAATTTAAACTTGGAACTCTCGTAAGAGCTTCAGAATCACTCAGAATATGAGTCCTGAACACGAGTCCATGCAAATATTTCAACGCTTCCCTCTAGTTGCTTGGTCCTCAGGCCCAGCTGATTATCAAAAATACTTGGGGACCATCTTAAAAATGCAGACTCCTGGGCCCACTACAGACCTAGGCAACAGGATCTCCTGGGCCAGGGTTCCCAGTGACAAAGTATATAGAAAAAACAAACAAAGCCTCCTTTTTGGCCTACTTATCTTGACTTTTTACTCTACCCAGTCAGTAAGTTTAAGGCTGCTCGAGAGGCTCTGCAATCAGGATTGGGGACATCATCCTCGGTAGCATTAGGGAAGTGTGTTCATTTCAGCCTACTGGGTTGATACAGCCATTCCCAAAGAATGCTCTGGTACAGCAGTCAGGAGGGAAAAGCTTCTGACACAAAGGTGTCAGAAGGACAGGAAGAGTCACAAGAAAAAAATGCAAATTTATATGGTCTTTTAAAAAATTTCATATATTTTGGAGATTAACCTCTTGTCTGATATATGATTTGCAAATATTTTCTCCCAGTTGGTGGGTTGTCTTTTCAGTTTGTTCATGGTTTCCTTTGCTGTGCAGAAGCCCTTTAGTTTGATATAGTCCCGTTTGCCTTTTTTTTTGTTTCTTTCCCTTGCCTGAGGAGATGTGATATTCAAAAAGATACTAAAACTGATGTCAAAGAGCATACTGCCTATGTTTTCTTCTAGGAGTTTTATGGTTTCAGATCTTACATTCAAGTCTTTTAAATCCATTTTGAGTTAATTTTTGTGTATGGTGTAAGATAATAGTCTACTTTCATTATTTGGCTTGTGGCTGTCCAGTTTCCCAACACCATTTCTTGAAGAGACTTTCCTTTCTCTGTTGTACGTTCTTGGTTCCTTTGTCAAAAATTATTTGTCCATACATGTGTAGGTTTATTTCTGGGCTCTTTATTCTGTTCCATTGATCTGCGTGTCTGTTTTTCTGCCAGTGCCATGCTGTTTTGATTACTGTAGCTTTGCAGTATATTTTGAAGTCAGGGATTGTGATACCTCCAGCTTTGTTCTTTTTTCTCAGTCTTCCTTTGGCTATTTGGGGTCTTTTGTCATTTCATATAAGTTTTAGCATTCTTTGTTCTATTTCTGTGAAAAATGTTTTTGGGATTCTGAGTGAGATTGCACTGAATCTGTAGGTTGTTTTAGGTAATAGGGATATTTTAACTATGTTAATTCTTCCAATCCATGAGCACAGAATAGCTTTCCATTTCTTTATGGCTTCCTTAATCTCTTTCAATAACGTCTATAGTTTTCACTGTATGGGTCTTTCACTTCCTCAGTTAAATTTGTTCCTAGGTATTTTATTCTTTTTGTTGTGATTGTAAATGGGATTGTATTCTTGATTTCTCTTTCTGCTAGTTCATTGTTAGTGTATAGAAATGCAACTGATTTTTGTATGTTGATTTTGTACCCTGCAACTTTGCTGTGTTTGTTAATTATTTCTAATAGTTTTCTGGTGGATTCTTTAGGGAATCATGTCATCTGCAAATATTGAGAATTTCACTTCTTCCTTTCCAATTTGGATATCATTCATTTCTTTTTCTTGCCTAATTTCTCTGCCTGGGACTTCCAATAATACGTTGAATAAGAGTGGCAAGAGTGGGCATCCTCAGACAATTCAACAACAAAAAAATGAGCAACTCGATCAAAAAATGGGCAAAGGGTATGAACAGACATTTTTCCAAAGAAGATATACAGATGGCCAACAGGCATGTGAAAAGACTTTCAACATCACTAACTATTAGGGAAATGCAAATCAAAACTACAATAAGATATCATCTCACACCTGTCATATTGGCTACTATTGAAAAGACAAGAAAAAACATGTGTTGGAGAGGATGTAGAGAAAAAGGAACCCTCATACTCTCCTGGTAGGAATGTAAATTGGTGCAGCCACTATGGAAAACAGATTTCTCAAAAATTAAAAATAGAAATGCCATATGATCCAGCTATTCCATTTCTGGCTATTTATCCAAAGAACATAAAAACACTGATTCAAAAAGATATATGCACCACTATGTTCATTGCAGCATCATTCACAATAGCCAGGACTTGGAAGCAACCTAAGTGCCCATCAGCAGAGGAATGGATAAAGAAGATGTGGTGTATATATACAATGGAATACTACTCAGCCATAAAAAAGATGAAATCATGCCACTTGCAACAACATGGATGGCCCTTGAGAGTATTATGCTAAGCGAAATAAGTCAGATGGAGAAAGACAATTACCATATGACTTCACTCATATGTGGAAGATAAACAAGCAAACATATAGATAAGGAGAACAGATTGGTGGTTACCCCTCCCCTCCACCTGTAACAACACACCTCGGAACAGCACAGGGACACTGCCTTGCCAGGAAACAGAGAGAAACACACCTTTAGGACTACACGATAAAGAATCATTATGGATTGAAATTTAATGGAAACAGGAATGTGAACATTCTTTTTAAAGGGAGGGTAGGGGGCCGGCCCGGTGGTGCAGCAGTTCAGTTCACACGTCCAGCTTCTCGGCAGCCTGGGGTTCCCCAGTTCCAATCCTGGGTACGGACATGGCACCACTAAGCAAAAGCCATGCTGTGGTAGGCATCCCACGTATAAAGTAGAGGAAGAAGGTCATGGATATTAGCTCAGGGCCAGTCTTCCTCAGAAAAAAGAGGAGGATTGGCAGTAGTTAGCTCAGGGCTAATCTTCCTCCAAAAAAAAAAAAAAAAAAGAGAGAGAGAAAAAGGGAGGGTAGGATGAGTCCAGTACTCTGTGAAGTTAAAGGCACTTCTGTCACAACTCACTTTCTCACGAAGCATCACTGAAATGCCTGTGGTCTCGACTACCATCTTGAATGAGCATGAGTCTAAAAATTTGCAAGTGACAACAAATTTATTTCACCCTCCAAATCCTAGGCTAGTCACCCTTCCTCCAGGGAGCTGTCCCTGATCCCCAAGACGGGAACTGCTACCTGTGCCCCAGATACACTTCTCGCATTGTGATTGCCTTTGTCTGTTTCCTCTTTTGAGCACCTGGTGGCCTGGACCCTTCCCGCAACGGCAACTCTCAGACTTCATCTTTTTCTCAGTTCGACCCCCAGGCCCAGCACAGCAGCTCACCCTTTGTAGGCACAAAATAAACATTTGTTGAAAAAATGGCGAAATATATAAATGAACAGAAAGTTAAACATCGTAATAGGGAATTAAATAGTTCATATATTTTAAATCTCAACAGCTGTTCACTCTTATTTATCAAGATGTTCATTTAAATTTAAAATAACATTGAAAAATATTAGATTAAAAATTAAATGCCAAACCCTGCTGAAATGTCCCCCACTCGGTGGTGCCTTCTCCGACCTCCTATCTAAGACTGCACCTGGGCCACCTGCCTCCTCCTTCCTCTTTCGGTGCTCATGGAACACCTGCAGATGCCCATGCCCTGTGCTCCCGCTCTGCGGGTGCTCCATGAGAGCGGGGTCGCAGCTTGCGACCACTGTATCTTCAGTGCCCAGAATAACGCCCAACCTATGGGAGCGGCAAATGAATAATCCTCTTTAAAACAAATTTATTAAAGGCTAATGTTAATGGAGAGTCATTGTTGGGGTGAAGATAGAGCTAACTGAGGATTTTTTTTAGATGAGAAGAACACTGGCTATTATTTAAAGTCCTGTGCTTTTAAACGTATTTGATCACAGCCCATAGTAGGGACGCACTTGACGTAGCACCTTGGTTCATCATAGGAAGTGATACTCACCTTTATTACATGCCATACTCCTTTCTCGTGTTTTCCTTTCATTCTATTTCATTAAAAAAAAAACAAAACCAGTCTGACCCACTTCACTGATTTCATGACCTACTCACAGTGTGAAAAACAGTGATCTAAAGTGTGTTTACTTGATAAAACACCCAACTCATGAAAATAAGGTTGTGACTGCCTTCCCTTTGGCACTACGCGTCCGCCCTGAGAGCTCCATGGTCGCCCTGGGTGCTGCTGGAAAGAGACCAACAGTCAGTTCCAGCTCAGTAAGCTGAGGTTATTTTTTTAGGTCAGTTGAACACAACACAATTTTTTTCTAAACAATTTTATTTATTCAGTGTTGTTCATAAAGGAATTTTATGCTGTGTAAATAAAATTCCTTGAACTAATGGCCCAACATATTAGTTAAAATTACTTTTTTGGGGTACATTTAGAGGGGAAAAAGGAAGTTTAAAAGTCATTATATTTGAAGTACCAAGTATAGATGAGAAATGCGATGAATGATTATAATAAATCTGTAGGGCATATAGTTCCTTAGATATCTGAAAACTTTTCTTCACTTTATGATAAGGTAGGACTTTAGATGGGAGAAGATTTTAGACCCTGAGTTTTGACATGAGAGTACATAATAATATACTCTCCAGGAGTGAGAAAAGCTGTGTCATATGAATCGTCTTGGTGTCAATGTCCATTATTACTCAGAAGGAAGTGGTTCGGGAAGACAGCATTTGCAACAATACACAAAAGAGGAAATACAAGCAACTAACATATGGAAAAGAGTTTAACCTCACTGGAAATAAAGAAATACAAATTAAAACAACAGTGAAAAAATTTTAGCCTATTGAAATAGTAAATATTTTTAAAAAATTTTGTAGCTATTCATTTTTTAAATGAGATGCCTAATATGAGTAAGGGTATGAAGAAGCAGCCATTCATACATTGCTGGTAGGAATGAAAATTGCTACAACCCTTTGAGAAAATAATTTTGTGATGTAGCCTTAAAAATGTTTATTATGGTAATTCTAAGAATCTATCCTAAGGGCATCATCTGAAATTTGGAAATTTTCTTTTTTTTTTTAAGATTGGAACCTGAGCTAACAACTGTTGCCAATCTTCTTTTTTTTTTCTACTTTTTCTCCCCAAATCTCCCCAGTATATCGTTGTATATTTTAGTTGAGGGTCTTTCTAGTTGTGGCACATGGGACGCCACCTCAACATGGCCTGACAAGCGGTGCCATGTCTGTGCCCAGGATCCGAACCAGTGAAACCCTGGGTTGCCAAAGCAGAGTGCGTGAACCTAACCACTCGGCCACGGGGCCAGCCCCAGGAAAATTTTTTTTTCATGTTAGTCATCATAATATTATTTATAATAGCAAAAAAAATGGAAATAGGGGCCGGCCAGATGGCGAAGTGGTTAAGTGTGCACGTTCCACGTTGGTGGCCTGGGGTTCGCTGGTTTGGATCCCAGGTGTGGACACGACACCGCTTGTCAAGCCATGCTGTGGTAGTCTTCCCACGTATAAAGTAGAGGAAGATGGGCATGGATGTTAGCTCAGGGCCAGTCTTCCTCAGCAAAAAGAGAGGATTGGCAGCAGTTAGCTCAGGGCTAATCTTCCTCAACAACAACAGCAACGACAAAATTGAAAATAAAGTTTACACTAAAGACAAATGGCCTATAACCTTTGTTAATATGTTGGCACTTATCTGTCCATGTGTTTTCTCTGCATGTATACACGTACTGTTTTTGTTCTTTCAAAATGGGGCAATTCTAGTGAATTTTTTAGATATCAATAAATTGTCAACACCTCTCCATGCCAATAAATATAGTTCTACACATTATTTTTAATAGTTGCCTGTACTCTGGACTATAACTATACATACTGAAATATGTTTAACCAAATTGCCCATTTTTGACATTTTAATATCTATAAAATACTGTTTCTCAAATTGCAGTTCATGACCCTTAGTAGACCATGGAATAAATAGTAGTCTTATTTCTTATACTTTAAGTATTATACCTTTGTAATATGTTTTGCTAAATAATTGAGAGGACAAGTCTTTTCTTAATCATATTTTCCTGTTTTTCTAAATTATGTTGGTTATTTTTATAAGTTTAGTCTAAAAAGTTGATGCTTAAAATTATTTTGAAAGGTCCAGGAAAAATACTGCGAAAGGGGCCAGCCCCGCGGCCGAGCGGTTAAGTCTGTGCGCTCTGCTTCAGCGGCCCAGGGTTTCACCAGTTTGGATGCTGGGTGCGGACTATGGCACTGCTCATCAGGCCATGCTGAGGCGGCGTCCCAGACGGTATAGCCAGGAGGACCCACAACCAGAACTATGTACTGGGGGGCTTTGGGGAGAAGAAGGAGAAGGAGAAGAGAAAGATTAGCAGCAGATGTTAGCTCAGGTGCCAATCTTTAAAAAAAAATACTGTGCAAAACTTCACAATAAACTTATGAATTAATGCCTTTATAATAACGAATGTTCTCATCCATAAATAAAGTGCGTCTCTTCATTTAATTGTTTTCTTTTATGTATCCAAGTAATGTTGTAGAGGATTCTTCATATAGGCCTCATATTTCTTAAGTTTATTCATTGATGTTTAATATTTAGTTTTCTTTTGCAAAAATATTTCCATTATTTTTTCCAACTGAACACAGCCATCTGTAGGAAAGACACCAATGTTTATACTTTCCTTGTAACTGACCATACTGGGTTCTAAAAATATTTTCCCACCCAAGTTGTGGAAATCAAATGAGAGCGAGAACTGCGACACGTGACCGAAAAGTTTGCTCCCAGCCCCCTTCCTTCCTCAGTCACATCTTGAGTCATTTTCATCTCATTACCTCTAAGAGGCTGGCCCGTGAAAACGAAAAAAAGAGCATAGGGACATCTGTAGGACCAGATTCACTCAGAGTGACTTTCCGAGTCAACACGATGAAATGACCCTGAGAGGACCCACCTGCCGTGCTCCATCCGTCCCCTTTGTCACCAGCTGCACGTGCTGAAACCATGTCCTCCTGGAGCAGGAAGAACACTCAGGACCCCTTGGATAGGGCACCGCTGTTCGTGCATTTTGACACTGGTGCTGCCTGTGTGTATGTGTCATATTGAGTGTTATTACTACCCTCATTTTACAAACGAGAAAACCAGGCCCAGAGAGGTGCAATACTTCATCTGCTCATTCAGTTAATGAATATTGAGCAGCTACTGCGCTCGAGGCCCTCTTCTTATGGCCATGAACTAAAGTCCTCACTCTTGGGAAAGTTACATTTTAACGGCGTGGACATGCAGAAACAAAAATGCACCTCGTCCAAGGTCGTGTAGCTGAATGGTGAGTCCGGCTGCAGCGCCTGGGGCACATCCGCCATGCGGAGGGCGGAGAGAACACGGGCCTAGGAGCAGGTTATTTACATCTCCTGGAGAGCCCTTGAGGATGGCAGGCCCTGGGCTCGTTGACCACAGCCCACGGGTGACCTCAGTCTACAGGTTCTGCCCAGGAAGAGGATTTCTGTCTCCCAGGAACAGTTGCTTTTTTGCGAACTTTTGTGTTCACCTTTCTTGACCCTGCAGCCCATCTACTCACCCAGCGTTCTCGCCTCCATATCTTTGCCAGTGTGAATGCCAATTCAGACTAGGGCATTAATGACTGATAAAAGCTAACTTATTTTAGCAGACCCCAGTGATGAGGCTGAGGCCAGATTTTTGCATACATAGTAGACAAGCCCTCAGAGAAATAGAGGAGTGGGGTTAGGCAAAAACTTTCAACACCATTCCAGTTACCCTTAGAAATAGGACCGTTGGTTAGCGGGCTGTCATCTGAGGCTACATGGATTGACTTTTTTTTTTTAAGATTGGCACCTGGGCTAACATCTGTTGCCAATCTTCTTTTTTTTTCCTTCTGCTCCCCAAACCCCCCAGTACCTAGTTGTATATTCTAGTTGTAGGTCCTTCTGGTTGTGTTATGTGGGGTGCTGCCTCAGCATGGCCTGACGAACGGTGCTTAACCACTCAGCCACGGGGCTGGCCCCAACTTATTATTATTTTTAACATACTTTTGACTTAATAAAATTCCATTCACCAGTCCCTGTTATTCCTTTGTCAATTAAACGAAGGCTCTTCCTGCCTTACAAACATAGATGTTTGATAGATATAGATGTTTTCCAAAGATCCAGAGTTAATCTTCATTTTCTAGTTTCAGGATTCACCTAGATTTTAATTTTTTATAAAAATATTTATATTGTTTAACTCCTTTGAAATCTTCAGAGTCAAGTAGGCTTTTATCTTAATCCAGGGTTTATTTGAGAACCCTAGAAAGTTTAGGAAGGATTTAACCTGCTTTTCTATTAAACACGGTTGGTAGTTTGAATACAGGAAAAAAAATATTTTCTCTGCTCTTAATTTAGCTTCATGTGAGATATTGTTAGTCACTTGAAAATGAGCTTTAAATTTTCAGCTTTAAATTAAAAAATAATTTGTGATTTGTTGTTGTTGCTTTCATTGTTCTTGGATGGGGGAAAGCCAGAGAGGAAAGAGGAAACCCAAAGGAAAAAGCGCCAGGACATCCTGCAGCCCTTCCGTGAGCTGCACGGGAGTGTGGTGTGGCCCTCGGGTCCGTGGTCATTCGGTGGTTTGTACAAGTTTGGTGAGCACACTTGCTATGGAAAACTTTACATGCCTTTTTCCTTTTTTTTTTTCAGTGCATCATGTGAAATCCTTGCAGACACAAAGATCTTTTATTTATCGACAAAGGGAAAGTGATTCTAGACAAGCAGCTCTGTTGTCCTCCAAAATAAGAAAGAGAATCTGTTCCATATCTTGGTGCAGAGTAACCAGAATGAAAACTGCATATTGTGTGTTATTTCTCCTTTATTTTGTGAATGCTTTCTACGCAACAGTGAAAATTATTTATGTAAAGTAACTCATGCTTTCTGCAAATGACCTGAAAACCAGAAATATTCTTCTTATGTCGTTCAGGGTCAAGAATTACATTACTGACCAAACTGAACCAAGTATTAACTTACCTGTCCTTGGGAATTTGAGATAAAATAAAGAAATTAGTGGCATGACGTTCTTTCTTTCATGCATTCCTGGATGGGCGGTGATGCATTCATCTCGCCACATGGATCAAATGCCTTCTGTGCTGGAGGCACAGAAGTGAGACGGCGCCCTGCCCTGGCACAGCTCTTTTCTGTAAGGGAGCAGGCCTGTCCTCAACAGCAACATCTGGCAGTACAGGGACCCCCTCATCCAGAGACCTGGCAGAGAAAGAGAAGATGCAAATCACAGCCAAACCATGCACCAACTTAAGTCTTTCCTGCTTCCAACATCACCACGCAGACACTTAGACAGGTACCATTCACTGTATGCCTGCGTGACCAATGACCACAAATGGGATACTCTAGGGAGGGTCTCTGATGCAGGTGACTTCTATTTTAAAAGAGGCCTTCCTGGGGAATGTTCTGTCCCTGTTTTGTCATCACGTGGTCTGAGTCTCAGGACAGAGCCAAGGATTTCTGCCTTCAAAGACCACAGTGAATTCACCATGAGTCTCCAATCCATAATAATTTATTGAGTGTCAACTAAGTGTTTTCGGTTCCATGTCACCTCCTCAGATAGTCCTCACGGGCAGAGGTGGATTTAAGGTGATGCTAACGACGCATACATATCAGAGCCCCTCACTCGTGTGCCCCTGTCTGAGTCCTGGTGGGGACCCTAGCCATCTATTCACAGGTTTGTGTGTTTTTGTAAATGTTGCAAAAGTAAAATATTTTAACACCAATCATCACAACATAAGGCTACTCACTCGTTTTACCCCAACTGTCCTTCCCTCATTCTTCCCCTTGTTGGTGGAACTTGAGTGGCTGTGGGCATTTTTAGGACCTGGCTAAGAGCAAGTTGATTTAGGGGTCTGTTTCGTTTGAGTGTAGGGGAAATTTAAGGGTTTGCAGTCACTTCCTTGCGCGGGTACATTATTGCTAGAGGTCCTGGCACAGTAAGGACTTCCTGGATCACTCGCCACCGACCGCCTGTTATCATCATAAGCAGGCAGCCCCCTATGAACATGGCCCATGACACCCAAAACCAACAGGTGAGGAGAGCATGGGAGGGGAGTGAGCTTGGGATGTGGAGAGTCGGAAGCTAGTCTGGGGGACATCTTTCCAAATAGCGCATCCACGAGAAAAACTTCACAGAGGCTTCCCCAGACTTGACAACCTTCCTCAAAAGTCACATGATTTTACCGAGGAACAAGTTATGAAGCTGAAAGAAACTTTAAAAAAAATATCAATAACCAAAAAAAAAAAATGATTTTGGTCTACTGTTTTAGGGGAAAGATCAGAATATTTCATTATCTCAATAGAGTCTATTACCAAACCATGACCACATGAGAAGGTAATCAAAAAATAGACAGCCAGAAAATGTAGGAAAAGGTATTGTAGAGGTGTGTCAGGGAGTTAATATAAAAATCATGTTGGGTTTTTTCCTGGATTTTGTGGTGTTTGAGGTATTTATTAGCTTTTATTATTTGTAATTTGTTGGGATTTCTCGTTTTCAATAAATCCTCATGTTTGTACCAGTTTTGTATTTGCTGTGTTTTTTACCTTAGACGGGCCCCCCAAGTTGTAAGCTTCAGGTTCTACAAACTCTGAATCTACCCCCCATTTCAAGGCCACCAAACCTACAGTAATCCCCGTCCCTCCCATGTCACTGATGTTCGGTCTCTCCCAGCCTCGCCGGCATGTGACTTTTTCCCTTGGGAATGGATGTCAGTGGTGCCATGTTCCGCCCAGAGCCCAGGTCCCGTGAGGACCGCAGCTGACACTTGCACCTGTGTCAGTATCAGAGGGACTGACAGAGACCGGGTGCAGAAGCTTCATCCTCTTGCCTCAAAGTACATCCCTGAAGGTGCGGTTTGCGCGCCACCAACCCTAGTCATCAGCCAAGGTGAGATTTCACCTGAGCACGCCCTTGCTCGGCTTCTTTCCCTTCCCCATCCTGCGCCCCTCACCCTTCACAGGTTTTTCCTGAATAAGTCATGCACCCAAATCCTCGGCTCAGGCCCTGCCTGTGTATTTATCTGCTGCCGGTCTGTCTCCCTCCTTACTAGAATATACGTCCAGGGAGCAGAAACTCGGGCTGACTAGCTCACTGCCATGTTCCTGTTGTCTGATGCCTGGCGGGGTGTAATTACAATAACGTGGGATGAGAGGAATAATTGTTGAAGAATACGTAGATTCCAGTCACTCTGTATGTATTTCTCTAATCCTCCTGACACCCCTGTGAGGTAGCTATTGTTTCTTCTCATATTACAAACAGGGAACTGAGACAGCGCTTGGTTAAGTGGCTTCCTCAAGGTAACACCCCTACAGTCGGTGGCTACTGAACCTAGTTGTTGTCTGCGGGCACCATCCTCTGACCTCAGGGAGGATCCGGCATTTCCCTGTGTCACCTTGACCCAGGTGTGAGTGTGGACACCTCCTTGATCCAGTGCAGGACAGACTGTACGGATGATGAAAGGACATGTGACACAGAGAATGATTCAGAGATGCTACGGGCAGGACCGTGCCTGAGGCCCTGGCCTCTGCACACACCCTGCCTCCCTCCCAGGTTATCACCCCGTGACAAGGAGCAGCCACCTCCCATCAATAGGAGTGCTCCAGGCAACTCCATAACCTGAGACTGGGCCAAGTGTTGGCCAGGCGCAGAACAAAGAGGATGTCCTTCCTGCCCCTCCACGTGCTCCGCCCCCAGAGTCTGTGCCCTCCTCTCAAACTGACCTCTTCCCAGGGTAGCTGACCAGGCTCGTTCCCTGCGGGGACACCCTCACCTCCATGGGACCAACAAGATCAATTCAGAAGAGCTGGCAATATATTTCTAAAATCGATGTTACTTACTCTTTATTATTCTTGAATTTTTGTTGACACATAATTGACATATAACAGTATGTAAGTTTAAGGTGTACAACGTGTTGATTTGATGCATTTATCTATTGCAATATGATGATCACCATGGCTTTAGCCAACACCTCTATCATGTCACCTAACTATCATTTCTTGCTTGTGGTGAGAACAATTAAGATCTAGTCTCTCAGCAACTTCGAAGTTTATAATACAACGTCGTTGACTATAATCACTATGCTGTGCATTAGGTCTCCAGAACCTACTTACCTAGTAGTTGCAAGTTTGTCCCCTTGAACCACCTCTCCTCAATTCCCCTTCCCCCAGCCCCTGGTAACCATCATTCTATTCTCTGTTTTTATGAGTTCAGCTTTTTTAGATTCCACATATAACTGATATCATATAGTATTTGTCTTTCTCTGTCTGATTTATTTCACTTAGCATAATGCCTTCAAGGTCCATCCTTGTTGCAAATGTTGTTGCAAATGACAGGATTTCTTCCTTCTCATGGCTGAATAATATTCCATATATATATATGTATGTATGTATACCCCACATCTTCTTTATCTATTCATCCATTGACGGACCCTTAGGTTGTTTCCATATCTTGGCTATTGTGAATGATGCTGCAGTGAACAAGGAGGTGCATATATCTCTTCAAGACACTGATTTCAATTCCTTTGGATAGATACCCAGAAGTGGGATTGCTGGATCCTACGGTAGTTCTATTTTTAATTTTTTGAGGAACCATCATACTGTTTTCCACAATGGCTGTGCAATTTTCCATTCCCACCAACAGTGCACAAGGGTTCTCTTTTCTCCACATCCTCACAACACTTTCTATTTCTTGTCTTTTTGATAATAGCCATTCTAACAGGTGTGAGGTGGTATCTCATTGTGGTTTTGATTTGCATTTCCTTGATGATTAGTGATGTTGAGGATTTTTTCATATACCTATTGGCCATTTGTATGTCTTCTTTGGGAAAATGTCTATTCAGGTCCGTTGCCCATTTTTTAATTGGATTATTTGCTTTTTTTGATATTGAGTTGTATGAGTTCTTTATATGTATTTTGGATATTAATTCCCTGTCAGATATATGGTTTGCAAATATTTTCTCTCTTCTGTAAGTTGCCTTTTCAATTATTGATGTTTTCCTTTTCTGTGCAGAAGCTCTTTAGTTTAATGTTGTCCTGACTTGTTTATTTTAATTTTTGCTGCCTGGGCTTTTGATGTTGCCTCCACGAACTCATCACCAAGATGAGTGTGAGACACCGTTTCCCCTGTGTTTCCTTCTAGGAGTTTCACAGTTTCAGGCCTTACATTTAAGTCTTTGATCTATTTCAAATTAATATTTGTGAGTGGTGTAAGGTAGGGGTCCAGTTTCATTCTTTTGTGTATGTCCAGTTTTCCCAACACCGTTTACTGTAGAGACTGTTTTTTGCCCATTGTGTGTTCTTGGCACACTTGTCAAAATTACTTGACCATACATGTGTAGGTTTATGTCTGGGCTATCTGTTCTGTTCTGTGTTATTTGCTCTTAAAATAACTCTCTCTACTCCAAGTTCTGTCTAGTCTTTTTCAGATCCTTGTTAGAAAGCTCTCATGAAATTTAGAAGTGTGTTCTCATCCATGACCACCTTCTTACAGAAGAGTAAACCAAGTACATGCACTGAGTTTTTTATAGTCTGGTTACGGCAATGAGATGAACCCATATGAAACAATTATTGGGTTGTACAAAATTAAGTTATAAATAAGACAGAGAATTAAATTGTACATGGAGGGCTAAAGTACTTCTGTCTGAGCCTCTCCAAGGACAGGGCCAGATAATTTGTTGCTAGCTGCACTTGCTGGTAAACTGCAGAAGTGACGCCTTTCAGCCAGTGCTAGTTCACGCATCACCGAAGACGACCCGGCGAGTTCCAGTGCCGGCTCTCCACCTGCCCGTTGTGGATGGGGCCGGAGGTGTCCCCCACCCCAGCTTCCTCTCGCTGCGCTCTTACCCCTCCTTCAGCATCTGATTCTCTTTCCTGTCTTCCCTTCCTATCTTTCTCTCTTTCTTCTCCCTTTTCTATTCATCTACCCCCTGCCTTCTCTCCTTTCCTTTAGAATTTAAGGTTTGATCATATATTCTACTTGTTAGGCACTGCAGTTTATAAAAGAAAAAGGGCTCCTGAGCCACACAGACCTGGATGCAAATTCAGATCTGTGCCTTTTGGACAAGTTATACCTCTCAGAGCTCTGTCTGCTGATCCGTAGAAGTAGGGGCACTAATCTTTCTTGCCACATCATTTGTAGGACTAAATGAGATGATAGATGTGACGTGCCTGGCATGTAGATGGTTCTCAGAGATGTTTATTCCCTACTTCCTTTTTCCTTCTTTTGTTTTTGCAATAGTAGGCACACAGTAGTCACTAAATAGGTGCTCATTGAGTGAGTATTTAGGGTTTCGTTTGGTAGACCCTCATAAGCATGGAATAAGTGAGACTGGGAGTAATTCAATAATTATAACCCATTTATTAATTTGTGCTGGGCACTGGGATCAGGGAAGTCCTTTTCATATAATATCTGACTGACTCTCCCCCAAAGCGTAAGATAAGCGTTATTTTTGTTATCCAAGATACAGCCCTTATTGCTCAGGGTCTACACTTTATTTACACGTTAAAAAGGCGAGGCTTAGAGGGGCTGAGTAATTTACATGAGCAGAATCTCAACTCCGGAACCCAAACCTTGACCCACGAGGTTAGACTGCAGGTCATTTGTTCCTCAAAGAAAGATAGGGGACAGGGCCACATTGTTCTCACAGGAAAGGATGAATATTAAGGGGCAGGGGAGATGGAAAAGTTAGGGGTAGAGGAGGGAAATGTACCGAGAGTGACTCTGTAGGGCAGCCGAGAGCTGGTGGGTAGCAGAAGGTCGATGGGGAATCTTATGAGGGCGTTTGCAGTTTGAGATGCAGTCTACGCCTTCTCTCGGTCCTTCACGAAATCCTACCAAGACTGGCGCTGCTCTCTGAAGCTTTGGGAGGAGCCTGTGCTCAGTGCAGCTGTGATGTGCACTGAGCCTGTTTCCACAGCTGGAGAAGAGACTGCTCACAGGACCCATGACACCTGGGCTACAGACAGATGAAATCCAGACCATCTTTTCCCACCATTTCCTTCTCTTTTACAGCTACGGTCTTGTCTTCCAGGCTTGTGCCCTGATTTATTCAGCTTCTGCTAGAAAACACTTTCACAGGCCTAGAGGGCTCTAGATGTGAAGATGACAAGTTTCCTTGGGAGCTCCTCGGATATCCCTCGGATGAGGCCAAGAGTGAGCTATGTGCATGCTCTACTATATACTATAACCATTAAGGAATCCACATTTTGGTCATTGTGACACCACCAAATTGGTGTTGGACTGAAACTGAGTGAGTCCAAATCAGTTCCTAATTGAACTGGTTTCTAACAAATAAGTCATAAGTTCAACCTTTAAAAAACAAGCTGGCAAAATTCTAATAATGTGCTCTCTTGTCTTACATAGAAACTGCTGATAGATCAGATTGCATATTGCTGTCGGCAAAGTGAAATAGCAGTCAGAGTAATGATTTTGGATCATGTTTAAAACGCCAGGGGCAGGAGGTGGGGGAAATGGGTGAGGTGGTCAAAGGGTAGAGACGTCCAGTCATAAGATGAACGAGTTCTGCAGGTCTAATGTACAGTATGGGGCCTCTAGTCAACTAAACTGTATTGTATACTTAAAAGTTGGGAAGAGAGTAGATCTTAAAAGTTCTCACCACACACACACAAAATTGTAAGTATGTGGTCGATGTGTTGACTAATCTTATTGTGGTGGTCATTTTGCAATATATACGTATATCAAATCATTACATTGTACACCTTAAACTTACACAATGATATGTCAATTATATCTCAATAAAGCTGGAAATAAATAAATAAACACAAATAAAATCACAATGACAACAAAAAATAATGAAACGCCAGTAATTCCTGTAAAATAGGGACCCATTGATAAAGGCTGGATATCCCGAGCTGTTTGGTGAGAGCTGAGGAACATTGCTCTGGAAAGGCTAATGTTCTCACATGCACATTAAACATTAAAATGCAGATTCTTACTCAACAGGTCTGAGGTGCAGCCCAAGAGCCTACCTTTTAACAAGCTCTCTGGTGATGCCAATGCTGCTGGTCCACAGACCACCCTGAGTAGCCAGGGTTTGGTGGGTTGTAATTTCTTCTGTTGCATTTTCTGCTTGATATCAGAAAAACCAATTACTGAAGGAGGATAAGAGCAAAGCCTATAGGTATGACATTAGACATTTCCTACATTTAGAAAGAGTGCAGGGAAATTGCACTGCGTTTACTTTACAAATATTTGCTTTTTTGATCCCAAGATTGCTCCATGTAGCTGTATAGTCCGGCCTTCTAGCAATCCTAGGGTTCACATGATGATATTAAAATAGAGTTGTTTGTTTGTTTAGGTGAACCATGATCCTAATATACCAAACTCAAAGAAATTAGAAGACATTTGGGTTCACTCACTAGTCATGATGCCATTGTCATCCTGCTTGTCAGTAAGAGAAGCCAGACATCTATTCCAGGGACCTGTCAGTTCACTAAGGGCAAGTATGAGGAAGGTATTTTCCACCTGAGATTTGAAGAAAGCAGAAATAAGGTGCTGGAGACAAAGGCTGTGTCAGAAGATGTGCTGGAATAATCTCTTTCAAGAAGTTAGGTGGCAATAACATCCTGTAGCTGTTTAACGATTTACAATTACTGAGCATCTTCATCTGAGCTATGTCACCTGATCTTCAAGAAAACCCAGGAGGCAGATTTTTTTAGAAAAAAATAAATGAAGAAACAAGGGCCAAGAGGTGAAGTGATTTATTCAAAGTCACCTGCTAGATTGGAGCTGGGACTAGAACAGAGATCTTCTAGCCTGGTCCTCTTCCCATTATTGGCATCCATATCATATATTTGTTCTCACTAGCTTTTCCTGGGAAGACATTCATAAGTGATCCCAGAATTCTTCTCCACTGATCTCTTAGCTTCACAGTCTTCCCAACTCCACACACCAACAAGCTAGAAAGCTCTACCAAGGAACTGGACCTCATGTGGGATCAGAAAGCTCTCCCCTCCTAGAAGTGCTTTCATTATCCACAAAGACTGATTACAGAGACTCACTCTCCCTGGAGATCTGTGGAGGATAAGCATTCATTTTTCAGGTCTGGTTAAGGATTATTCACTTAGAGGCAGACAATGACTCTGGAGGCTCTTCCGGACCCTGGAGTCCCATGGAGCTAACTTCATAGCTATTATTTTTCCATGGCTTTGCCCTGAAGTTTCAGCGAGGGGATATATTTGCTGAGATAGGCAGAATTCTAAGATGGGCCCCCCGATCCCCACTTCTAATGTTCGCCTCCTTTGTGACCTCTTCATTTTGTGTCTGGGGGGGGGGGGGGGGGACTTGTGACCTGTTTCTAGTCAAGGGAATACGGCAAAGGCGAAGGGATTTTGCAGATGTAATTAAGGTCCCAAATCAGTTGATTTTGAGTTAATCGAAAGGGAGATTATCTTGGATGGACCTGATTTAGTCAGGTAAAGTCCTTTAAAGAGGACTGGGCTTAGGTCAGAGATTTTCTCTCCATGGCCGGCTTTGCAGTGCAGGGCCACGTTCTCAGAGAGCCTACGGGGAGGGCACATGGACCTGCAGATGGCCTTCAGAGCAGAGAGCAGCCCCTGACCATGGCCAGCGAGAAAACAGGGACCTCAGTCATCCAAACACAAGGAGATGAGTTTTGCCAACAACCTGAAGGAGCATGGGACTGCTTCTCCAGTTGAGCCTGCAGATGAAAACACAGCCTGGCCAACACCTTGCCTGTAGCTTTGTGAGACCCTCGCAGAGGACCCAGCTAAGCCATACCCAGACTCCTGACCCACAGAACCTATTGGATAATAAAAGTGTGTTGTTTTAAGCTGCTGAATTTGTGATAATTTGTTATGCAGCAATAGAAAACTAACATGCATGCCTTACATTGCACTTGCATTATTAAATCTTAATCTTGGTCTGTTCCTCAACTGTCCATCTATTGACCTATTCAAAATGCCAGTGAAAACTCACCTAGACTTCAGTTTGTCTGAACTTGAGCACATGGTGGAGCACAATAGGACCCTTAAGGAGAGGGAAGACCTCACTCCACATATTCCTCCCCAGCCCCACATTTCTGTGTGATGCTGCGGTCCAGTCGATGGCTGGCTGTGAAATCAGTACAAACCACAGAATAATCCTACACTTTTCCATGATTTTCCAACTTTTACCTAGAGCCGCTGCAGCAAAAAGCCTTAAAGATGTGCATTCTGGGCAGTCCTGCTTGAGAGTCCTGTTCGAGTAGGTGATTAAACCTGACTTGTTTTTCATAATTAAGACTAAATTCTAAGTTTTCTTAGTGAGACTTTCCAACACAATGTAGGCTTAGAGATACATCCTTCATTTCATCATTTAGCATCGACTCTGGGCCTGGGTGTTCAAGATAGGGCTCTTGTCCTCGAGCTGCTAGAGGAGAAGAGAAGCAAGAAAACCAGCAGTTACAATGCAATTGGAATGAAAAGGATGGTGCGTGAGAATCAGGAATCCACAAGAAGAAACTGTCCCCCAAATCACCACACTGAAGCCCATTGTTTACTTGTCTTTCCTAAGAGACTGTGAAGGCAGCTACCTCTTCTTGTTGCTACTAATCTTCATATTCCAGATACTTAGCAGTGTCTGCACATTGTCAATCCTCAATACTGTACCTCATTGAAACTAAGACACCGTTAATGAAGATCATACTGTTACTTCATGTTCCACCAAAAAGGAAAAAGTGCTGCTAATTAAATTACAAAATGCCAGCGATCATAAACAGATTCTGATTTCAGACGTTAAATGTGGGGAAAAATGCTTATCTTAGCAGTGATTTGGGGCTGACCCGGTGGCATAGTGGTTAAGTTCTTGCACTCTGCTTCCACAGCCCATAGTTCAAGGGTTTGGATCCTGGGCGTGGACCGACACACTGCTCATCAAGCCACGCTGTGGTGGTGTCCCACATACAAAGTAGAGGAAGATTGCCACAGATGTTAGCTCAGTGACAATCTTCCTCACACACACCCACAAAAGGAGTGATTTAGCAAATAATCACTGAACTGTTTTGTTGAATTTCTAGAGGAATTATGGGAGCAGCGATTTCAGAGTAGATTTCAAAGATAATGTACACTCATAGCACGTCATCCAACAATGTCAACTCAAACCAGGTTGCTAGAAGAATGACGTCTTGAGTTGCTGACCACGAGACAGACAAAACCGTGTGAGATATCTTTAAATATGTCTAAGAGCTGTGAGGCCCTGAAGCTATGAAAGAATGCAAGATCTCATAAAGCTTAAACATTTTTAACTATTAGATAGAAAATACATTTACTTATCTTAGGATCCCATCTAGTTCAAAGATCTTTAGAGTTAGACCAAAAGAAAAAGTGTTTACTATTCTGGCTTGAACTGTGTCTGCCCCCGGCCCCCAAATATGTTGAGTCCTGACCCCAGTGCCTCAGACTGGACCTTAGAGACAGGGTCACTGCACATGTAACTGGTTAGGATGAGGTCACAGTGGAGTAGGGTGGGTTCCTGATCCAATATGACCAGTGTCCTTATAAAAAGGAGAAATTTGGACATAGGCACCTGGGGGCAACACCGTGTGAAGATGAAGGCAGAGATCAGGAGGATGCGTCCACAAGTCAAGGAATGTTACAGCCTCCAGCAAACCACCAGGAGAGGGGAGAGAGACACGGAACAGATTCTCCCTCACAGCTCTCAGAAGGAACCACCCCCACCGACACCTTGACGCCAGACTTCTAGCCTCCATTCCCGTGAGACAATAAGTTTCTGTTATCTAAGCTGCAGTTTGTGGTGCTCGGTTAAGGCACCCCAGCAAACTAAGACATCTCCATGTCTTAAGAGCTGGAGAAACGCCACATCCAGGCACGTGATCTGCCTGGGTGGAAGCTGCAGACTTCTGTGAGTAGGCAGAATTAAACAGCGTGACTCAGGAGACCAAAACCCTTTCAACACTCTGAAACCCATGACACAATGTCTATAAAAAGACCGTCCAACAGTGAGAAGAACTGCTTTGGAGGTCTGCAGCTCTGGGTCTCACGTCTGACCAAAATCTCAGATCATTAGAGTCCCCTAATAATTAGGGTGAGGACCGCCATCCTTAGTAGCTGGGTGACCATGGTTGGGATGGTGGCACTCTTCCCAGTCTTTGCATCCCAGGAAAACCAAGAATCAGGTATAGAAAGATTAAAGAGAATCAAACCCAAGATATGAATAAGTTTTGTATTAAGAAAGGATCTGTACAAATTTGATACGTGCCAGATGTCCTTCATCCTCTCAGAACTTAATGACCATCCAAGCTGGAGGGACGCAGAGCCTGTGTTGACCCAGGAGAGAGGATTGTTACATTTTCAGGAATTTTGCAAGCTATTAATACCAATGTTCCAATCCTTGCGACAACACAAGTCTAAAGTGATGGCTAGCACTGTTGCAAACAAGTGCTGAAGCTGTGCTGACGCTGAAAGAGGTGCCAATTTAGTGGAGATAGTTTGTTTGAGGGAGAGAAATAGTTTAATAGCAGATTTAAGAACAATACTTTTATTGGGAAAAGAGTTGCACATTGGGATGTAACACTATTTGTCAAATCCTGGTTCAAGTGCAACCACAGTTTGGCTACAGAGACAAGAGTTTGGCAAAAATCCTCAAAGGCATTCTGGGAGAGTCAACTGACGATACAGAATTTGCAGTAAAGAGTGTCGTGTATTTTGTTATTATTTGGAAATTGTGTGCTACATGTGTTTCCCATCACCCCCCACCCCACAGCCTGCTGTTAAATGTTCACCACCAGTGAGGAGACAGACATTAACAAATATTCAGATCATAAATAAGATAAATTCGGGTGGTGGTGAGAGCTATGAAGGCCTTAAAGCACAGTGTTATGGTGGACAGCGACCAGGGTTGGGAAAAGCTCATGGAGGGTGAATGACTGGAAGCAGCCAGCCATGACAGGGAGAGTGCGCTCTGTGCAGAAGGAGGAGCAAGGTCAAAGGCCGTGAGGGAGGAAAGAGTTTGTGTTTGCTATTATTGCTGTTGTCAGCGACTTTGCGCCTAAGATCCCAAATCTGAGGTCTCCGCTCATTCCTTTCCTCCCTGACTTGCATCTGGGAACCATGCAGGGTCACTGTCCATTCGGCCCCATGGAAACACCTGTGGTTCCTGGCACCCCTTCATACACTCTCAGAGTTCTGTATGGTTTAGATAATAATTTTACTATACATTTCTTTCTTGTCTCTCTTCTTTGGTGAAATTCAAAGCCATAGAACCTATATTTTCCCTGTTTCCAAATTGACTTTCTTTTTCTTTTTTCTTTTTGCTGAGGAAGATTCACCCTGAGCTGATATCTGTTGCCAATATTCCTCTTTTTGCTTGAGGAAGAGTCCCTCTGAGCTAACATCTGTGCCAGTCTTCCTCTATTTTGTGTGTGGGTCCCTGCCACAGCATGGCCACTAATTGATGAGCAGCATAGGTCTGCACTCAGGAACCAAACCCAGGCCACTGAAGCAGAGTGTGCCAAACTTAACCACTAGGCCACGGGGCCGGTCCCTAAATTCACTTCCTTATGCAGTCTAACCTGGACTCCATTTGAAGCCCCCCTTCTCTAACAGTAGCTGTGAGTGGAGGGCCACAGCACCCTGAACGTGCCTGAGCTCAGCTGGCACTGTGGTTGGGATCCCTCCAGTGCCTTTGCTGGGCTTGTCTACTGACGTGGTTAAGGGCGAGCAAGTCCTCTCTGGTGCCTTTGTAAAACTCCATTCCTCGGCTTGGCTTTGGAGATCGACAGCCCCTAAAGTGAAAGGAGACCATTTGGGGCAGATGTTTTGACTTCCACACCTTCAATAATCCCACTTATGTAGTCACTCCTGGTTCCTGAAATCTGGAGGCTTGCCTGGGCTCCGGGGAGATACTCAAAGGATGCTTCTTTTTTGTGTCACGGCCCCACATTCAGCTCCCACATGCCACGGCGCTAATGCATGTCCTGATGATGGTGCGAACGGGTTGACTATTTCACATTGGAGATGGCCAACTTTCCAAACATCATTAAACAAAACCATGACGGCGACCATGCAGTCTACCAGACAGTGCTTTGGCTGCAGCGTGAAATAGCTACTTAGTCATTTAAAATATGACACCTTGCCTTTTTTCCTTTAATTTATCAAAAGGGAAACTTCCTGCTCCGTAGGCTGAGGGCTGGTTCTGCTCACCGGCAGGCTGTCTTCAAGTGCGCTTGCCTTGTTGCCAGGGCTCCTGAGCCAGCCTGGAGCGTTGAACTTAGCTTGTGAAATTATCCACCTTGAGTCGACGGCTGACATGAGCGCCAGCTGCTTGAAGTGTCGGCACAGCTGCTCTGTGAGATGAGAACAAGAGAATGCCGATTAGGGACCAATGGGCGCAAAACACATTAATTTTTGCTCCTTTTACCACCAGCTCGGATTTCTACAGAATGAAACTTAAATTTGGGGATCTGGAAATAAAGCAGCTTTACTCATGGATTTCTGTTTTTTGATAGCATGACTCACGGACTTTTTAAGGAACCACCCATGAGGGCACCATTCACTTGGCTAATTAAAGTTCCTCTTGGGTTAAGAAGAACAGTCCCCACTCCTGGGAAGATGGAGGATTTCCTAGTCTGCACGGTCTGAGCAGCCCCACCCCTGGGAGGCTTCGCTTCACCTTGTTCTGGTCCAATGGACCAGAGAGTGAGATACAGAGATGCTTGAAATGGAACAAGAGAAGAACTGAGCAGGCCTGGACAAGGCCCCTCACCAAAGCAGGGGCAGGACAGGGCAGAGGGAAGGCACTCCTGCGAGCCCAGCGACTCTTCAATCCTTTTAGCCCGAGCTCTGACCAGCATTGTTTCTTTAACATCCTGCGTCAAAGCATTTGATGCTGACGTGCCTGCCTCTAGGCAAGGAAATATAGATATTTGCCAAACGTGTAATTAAAATAAGATCTATGTGAGGGGAGTCACAATTTCTTCCTCCTTTCTTCTCTTTGTCCTTCTCCCTCCTTCCTTTCTTCCCTGGTGTTTAGAGACATAACCAAACAAACAAGCTCAGTTCCCCCAAGAGTACACCCTCACCCAGCCCTGCTGCTCCAGTCCACCCCAGCCGTCAGTCAAAGCCAAACCCAGAAGCTGGCCATCATTCAAAGGGGAAAAATGGCATGTATGACATACTCAGACATGTGTTGGATGATTTAGTAAGTTCGTGGTTCCTTGTCTCATTTTCTAAGACTTCTTGGGTTTATTTTCTCCCCATTTCTCATCATTTTTATTCAGATTTTCTTCTAATAGCCAAAACACCACCTTTTTGTGCTCTTCTCACTGATCCTACTCCACTAGTTGAGTGACTCTCGCCAATAAGTCTTCAACTAAGAAAGTGGGGGGAAAATATATATATAAAAATATTGTGTCTGTGAGGAGGATTGTCGCTGAGCTGACATCTGTGCCATTCCTCTTCTATTTTGTATGTGGGATGCTGCCACAGCGTGGCTTGATGAGTGGTGTGTAGGTCTGTGCCTGGGATTGCCAAAGCAGGGTGCGCAAACTTAACCACGACACCACAGGGCTGCCTGGGGAAGATATTTTATAAAGGGAAAACAGAGATGCCAGAATACAAGGGATGGAGTGCCCACCGAGGCCGTGGTCCTCAACCCAGGCTCCAAGGTGCCCTGGGTGCAACAGGATACTACAAAACTTTCAGGGAAGCATAGCAATACTTGTGCTGCCAGCTATGAGCTCGAGGTCGTTCACAGCCTCAGCATTAGATGAGGCAGTGTCCCTTGCACGAGGTCACATCCTCTCAAGCTGGGGTCACTGTGAGATGTGCAAAGCAATGTGGAGTGGAGAGTAAGCGGTGGGTCCTATCGACGAAAATAATCCATAACCAGTCTATAAATGAAAATTTGAGTGAGTTTATTCTGAGCTAAAATGTGAGGACCATGACCCGGGGCCTTTCTTCCCAAAGGAAGAAAGGGCACCAAAGAAGATGGGTGTGCAGAGTGGTTCTATATCCCCAAAGAGGATGTTTCACACAGGATTGAAATGTCCCTTTTACAATAGTTGCGAGACTGCTCTGTCAGCACAGTGATTGATGGACACAGCAGGTAGGTCTGCTGTCTCAGTGGACACAGCAGGGTGGCAGTCTATTGTCTGGAGCTGGGTGGTCAAAGGTGAGCTGGGTGGTCAAAGGTGAGTGCAACAATCAGTTCCTAGCCTAGGGAGAGATGCTTGTCCTTAGGGAAATGCCAGTGTGGGAGGAAGTTGCACCTTTATCTTAAGGCCATTTGTTCTTGCCATAGTAAATGTTTTAAAGCAGATATGCAATGCATGCTCAATGGCCACAGTCAGGCCCTTTTGGAAAAACAAAGTTAGGTCGAATTAGGTTTACACCAAATGGCTTCCTCATAGACTCCAATATATCCTATTGCTTGCCATTTCTATTTGTCATTTCCCTCTTTTGATCTATAATCTTTCGATAGAAAGCATTGATGATCAAAATATTGTCCCTCGGTGCCAGGGTGGTTGCTGCCTGCCCTGGGTCCATCATGTCCCTCGGTGCTAGGCTTTTATCTCACTTGTTTGCCCACTTGTCCACGTTGGGGGGAAATAGTGGACAAGCATAGAGGTATATGTATTACCAGAGGAAGCATTTCACATGTCACGTAATTTTCAATTAATTTTAGATTGTTGCACAAACATTGTATATGTGCTTTTCTATGACTCTTCACATTTACATTGCATATGATCACAGAACAGGTACCGTAACAATGATAATAGTTCAACATATTTGAAAACATTAGTTTAAAATGAGTTCTTAGGTAAAGTTCTTATCAGAAAAGGAAATTTGTCCAGGGTTATAAGATAGATGGACCATCTCAGGCAGTCAAGCAATCATTACTCTAGTTTGTATGCTATTTTTACAGCACTGATTAAAGAAAACAACAATTAGTTTGAGCATTATGACTAGTACAAGAATTCCAGGAAGTAATAGAAATAGGAATTGCAATCCAGATTGAAAAAGGGAACCAATACTGAAACGGAGCCAACCAAAAAAATCAAACTGGGTGTAGGATCACACAAGGCATCCTCCTGCTTCTTCACGTGCTTTAGCAGAGATGACACATTGGAAGATCCATCACGTATAAAAGCACAGCATCCAGTCTGAATGATTGCATATGTACCACCTTGGGATGCAGTAAGAATATCTAAAGCCATTCTGTTGTGAGTGACAGCCCTTCTCATTAAAGACATTTCAGTATTTAATAAGCCTATTCCTGCTTGACTATTATTAAGGGCTTCTTGAGTAAATTTAGTCAGAGTCTTCATATGTAATAATGACATCTTTTAGCCCCAAAGAAGGAGCAAATATAGCCGTACCAGTGGAATACTGAACAAGCCCATCTGGCCTTAAAGAGAGGGAGATAGGGAACAGATTTTAACTCAGCCTGGCTCCTTCCCTGCTTTTAAAGGAAACTCAGGGTGCAGTGTCTTAGCCATGCAGCAGTAGCCAAGGCCAAAGATTTGTTCCACATAACCACTGAGTTCCATTAGGAGTCACTCGATAAATGCCTGGCCTTGAAGTCCAGTCTATTCCAAATTAATCCCTTTCTTTAAGTATGATAGTATTCCAAACAAATTATAAAATAGGTATACAGTCTAAGCACAACAAAGGCTTAAACGAAGAGATATAAGGTCGGGAAAACAGGCCTGGTCCGAGTCTTGGGACAGCTGTCAACAACAGATGTCGTCTTCTTCTCCTCCTCGTAGGGCTCTTTCCAACAGCGCTGTATAGAGTCTTTTATTTGATGTCTCTTTCGATAAATAAATTCTGCAGGTTATAGTCCATGATCCATAAGTCCTGGGAGCTCTCTGTGAAAGAATCAGCTACCAAGCTTTCATTTTTTTAAGCACCTCAATAAGACCGTGACAATGTAATATATCCCTTAAGCAAAGTTGGTTCATATATTTCTTCACCTAATTGCATAGGCTGTTTTATTATTATTTCCAAAGGAGACAGCCGATGTTTACAAAAGTATAGATGTAAGATTAAGGAGCACGAGCACAAGAGCTTTTGGCCTTGAGAGAGTAAATGCTTCTGAAAGCTTTGCCAATTAAGTTTGGTTGTGCCGTTAGTTCTTTCCACCAATCCTGAGGATCGAGGATGGTAAGCGCAGTGGAAATGCTGCATTATTGGCCAAACGATACAAATAGATTTAATGAGTTCCCCAGTCACTGTGTAACTTGGTAGGAATTCCTCAAACAGGAATTATCCTTTTCAATAATAATTTACCAGGGAAAAGCCTCAACACGATGTGAGAACATACAGATCATTACAAGATACATTTATCCTTGAGATGGTGGCATTTGGACAAAGTCCCATTGTCATACCTCAAGGGGTCCCTTAGGAAGGGAAACTGGGCTTGTGACTCATGAAGTGGCTTCTCTGGATTATACTTTGGGCATATAGCACAACAAGTAGAGGCCATATGAGCCACTGGGAGAAAGTTTCCAAAAGTGTTGTTTTCCCCTTTTGTTGCAACCTTTATGTATATATATATTTTTTCTTCTGTGGCGATTTCTTAAGCCTGTAGAAGGAAATCTTTTTACTGGGTTAGCAGAGTTAATAGAAAATAGCAGGCATTCTTGAGGCCAGACAGCATATCCAGCTTGATAACATCCTTGTTTATCATTTAAATAAGACCCATTTGTAAACCAAATTAAATAATAGAATGCAGTCTTGGTCTTCTCCCCTTGTGATGTTGGAAGCAAGGTAGCAGGGTTAAAATAGTGAATAATATTTACCTACACAATAGAACCTAAGTTTTACCATTATTTACTTGACAATGCTTCCCATGCAATTTAGCACCAAACAAGCCTGATTAGTATCCCTCCTTTATAGGAAGAGAGAACAAATTTCTTTGAGAAGTCCCAGAGGCCCTCTGAAAATCCTCAGAGAAATTCTCTTCCTTCCTCCAGGTCAAAAGACAGTCTTTATTCAGGACTGGAATTTTCTTTTTTTGAGGGAGAAGCTTGTCTAAAATATCAAAAGCTTTCAAAACACTTATTTAAATAAGATCAAGAGGTTGCTGATCTTGTCATCGTGAAATAAGGGTCACTGAAACAATGTTCATAATAATGTTTAACCAAAGTGACAACAGCAAAAACAACCTTAATAGAGAGACCTCTGTCTTTTTGCACATAGGAAATTATCTTAACAAAATACAGATCTTTTGTAAACTTACTGAGAAGAAAAAACCTTTTATAACCTCTTTATCAAGAGCAGACTAAGAGTTTAGAAAATTATCCTTTTAAGAGAGAAAGCCAAATTCTAATTTTTTTACCGGTTTACTTTTTTATATTAAAACCAATTTACTTAATTACATTCATTTCAATCTTAGCCAGCTTGACCATGTATAAAACTCCTTTCAGAATTTCTCTTTCACAAACCTTTGTGGGGACCTGGAATTAGCCACCCCAAGATATGTCTCTTTGGCATCAGGACTATTTGAGGTTGATTGCTTTTGATAAACTGGGACAGGGAAAGAGGCTCTGAGGAATGGAACTTGCCCTTTGTTAGGACACGTTTACATTTGTAAGGTAAATCTCTATCTGTAAAAGGTGCCTCCCTCTCTGTACCAGGAAGAAGAAAGGAGATGACCTACTCTCCAAAAACTCTTAATCAATACCAAAGGCAAGGACTTAAAATCTGCATTTTATTGTGCTAGTCTGGTAACCTCCT
This sequence comes from Equus quagga, assembly GCF_021613505.1. Taxonomy (NCBI): domain Eukaryota; kingdom Metazoa; phylum Chordata; class Mammalia; order Perissodactyla; family Equidae; genus Equus; species Equus quagga. The sequence goes on along the minus strand of NC_060267.1, from coordinate 2,060,067 downwards.
GTAACTGACTTCCCTCCCCCTCCCAACGTTGGCATTCCTTAAGGATTAAGCGTCTTTCCTTAGGGTAGGAACTGATTGCTGCCCTCACCTGTGACCGCCCAGCTCCAGACAATAGACTTGCCTCCTGCTACGCCCACGGAGATAGCCGACCATTACCTGCTGTGTCCATCAAGCGCTGTGCCGACAGGACAATCTTGTGACTATTGTGGGAGGGACATTTCAATCACATGTGAAACACCCCGTTTGGGGGTATATAACCACTCTGGCACCCCACTTCTTCGGTGCCCTTTCTTCCTGCGGGAAGAAAGGCCCCGGGCCATGGTTCCTCTAAAGCTTTGTTTAATTTTCTCTTGCGATTCTGTCTCATGTGAATTTAATTCGTTCTCCAGCCAGACGAACCCACTTTTGGGGAGAGGAAATGTCCTCCTCCCTACACCTTCTATAACTTTCCTTTACATTCAGAATTTGTCCAAAGTCTTTCTTTTTCCCTCCTATTACTTTAGGACAAATTTATCTTTTCTAACCAATCAAACAAAATTTTCCAGTCTTTATACCTTCTTTGCTGAAAACTTACACCTTACTTTCTTTGAATATAAATACATTTTCTTTATTAACTTCTAGTAGCTTTAATCCCATATATTAGAACTCTTTAACCTTTAATAGACCCTAGTAAACACCAAAAAGGTGAGAAATTATGAATTGTCTTTTATATTAGCATTTTAAACACTTTTCATAATTTCTAGAAATGCCCCACTTTACAGTAAAAGACCCAAACATTTTTAGCCTCTCTGCAATAAGAAGGCAAAAGTAGATAAACATATTTAATAATTAATGTCCAATACCCTATCTTATTTAGAGATGATCTAGATACTCAATGAATTTTATCATTCATTTACATTAACCTAGCAAAACTTCGAAGTTTCAAGTTACCAAAAAGAGTTTGGAAGTTATTTTAAATACACATGCCATAAACTATAATTATTGCTAAAAGTTTATCTATAAACTCTTTTTTCATTTATATCTAAACCGTTTGTTCCCAATAGTGATGTTTAGATTACCTGCAAAACTTCATGAGACATTAGGCAAAATTAGTTATCATTTAAAGCTATTATTTTGCTGAGAAATTTCTAACAGACAACGTGAGCTTATTTGACTAGTAAACGCAGGCTGCATGTCTGCATCAGATTCAAATACTGACAACTCTTGAGGACATGCCTTTTCAATCAAACCAACAAACTTAAACTTTCACTAACCAAAGATTAACCTATATCATGTTAACTTGAAAGACATTTGAGTTAGTTCTATTTAGAAAAACTTTTTGTAAGCGCTTACTTTAAGTTAACGGAATAGAGCTCTTTAGAAATTGTACCATCCGGAGTTAAATACCACACATTTGTAACATATATAGACACACACGGACAGACAACAACAAAGATTCCCCTTAGATTTCTGAGTTAGGTGTCCTCATGGCAGACTGCAGTGGAAAAACTTGTTTTCCCAGGTTTTTTCCTCTTTCTCTTTTTCTTTCTTTCTTTTGGCTTTAGTAATCTGGCTTGGGATCCCCCTTTGTTACGCAATTGCAGTCACAGCATGAAGTCAAGCGGAGTCGGGAGGAGAGGCTGCCCATTCGGGACCTGATCAGGCTGCTTTAGAAGCTCAATTTTCTGCTTCTCTTTTAATTTTGTTTGTTATAAAGTCTGAACAACTTCTAAGGACAGGTAATGGGTCAGAAAGTGTGCTGCTTGTGAGTGTTACTCCCTATAGAAAGGTCGTAAACATGCTTTTATGTGCCTCAGTTTCTCCTTCCGGCAGTCTAACACCGCTGTGGAGGCTCAGAGCGTCGGGTGACCAGCCCTTATGTGCGCATCCCCGGATCAGCCTGTAATTATTTACCATGAATGAGAGTAGAGTTCCCTATGGGACTGCTACACATCGTGAGGATTGATCCTCTGACACTCTCACTGAGGTCCTTAGTCACCTAAGGGCGCCTTTTGGTAAAGGCCGGGAGGAGCAAGCGTCCCTTTTCTTTGGAGCTGAACACGTTCAGTCTCTCATTTCTCTATCTAGCAGTTTGTTCAGACTTTATCAACATAATTCTTTCCAATTTAAAGCCAAATTAAAAAGGTCAGCCTTCCCCATTCACTCCAAAAGTCCTCTAGGCTCCTCTGGCCTGGGAAACTCTTCCTAGGTTCCTCTTACCTAGGGTATGTACCGGTACCCCTTAAGACACCTAGTCTTAAGACCTTAAGCAGCTCGTATAAACTCTTGGACCGTCAACTTAAAATAAGGAGGTCTGGGTTTCAGGAGAACTCACCAGGGTCACCTGAAGAATGCAGTAATCTGGGGGGCTCAATGGGCCCCTATTGGTACTGAATGCCAGTTCAGTGTAGATTCCAGGTGGTCTCCCGTGGCTTTCTCTGAAATCCTGCCATGACTACACCAAGAAATGTTGACAAAAATCATCCATAACCAATCTATAAATGAAAATTTGGGATGAGTTTATTCTGAGCTAAAATGTGAGAACCATGGCCTGGGGCCTTTTTTCCCAAAGGAAGAAAGGGCACCAAAGAAGTGGGGTGTATAGAGTGGTTATATACCCCCAAAGAGGATGTTTCACATATGATTGAAATGTCCCTTTTACAATAGTTGTGAGACTGCTGTTGGCACAGCAGGTAGGTCTGCCCTCTCGATGGACACAGCAGGGTGGCAGGTCTGTTGTCTCCAGCTGGGTGGTCAAAGGTGAGCGCAGCCATCAGTTCCTAGCCTAGGGGTAGATGCTTATCCTTAAGGAAATGTCAGTGTCGGGGGAAGTTGCACCTTTATCTTAAGGCCATTTGTTCTTGCCATGGGAAATGTTTAAAGCAGATATACGATGCATGCTCAAAGGCCATGTCAGGCCCTTTTGGAAAAACAAAGTCTGGCCGAATTAGGTTTATACCAAAAGGCTTTGTCATAGACTCCAATATATCCTATTGCTTGCCATTTCCATTTGTCAGTCCAGTCTGCTGAAATAACCGTCCAGGCCCGAGATGGAGCCGCTCCTGCCCATGGTGGGGGGCGGGAAGCCAAGTCAGCCAAACAAAATCTGGATGACTTTCGTGTCCCTGCAGATGCTCTGCTTGACCACAAACGCAGGATATCTAGTCAGCCGGTCCCCAAGGCCAGGCCCACTCTGGGCTCTATACTTGAGACAGAATAGGGATGGCCTCTGCCCTTCACCCGTAGCCACCAGGTCTGGCACCTCTCAGCCCAGCTACTTTCTAAGTCAAGATAAGCAACCTTCCAACCACAAAACCGCCCCCAGGCAGGCGACCCACCCCCACACGTGCACAATGGCTCAGAGGACCACACTGGACCCTCCTGGGGCAGCGGAGTGTGCGACACCACCGGGTTGGACCTGCTGGGCGGGGGTGGGGACCACAGCCCCCACGGGGCATGAGAAGCCGACCCCACTGGGAAGAGCGAAGCAGAACACCTCCAGAAGAGGGGACTCGGGATGCCAGTCCACTCCCTCACCCCATAAAACCCTCGGGACGCCTTTCTTCCAGGGCCGACCCCCCTGTGCTGTGCCCCTCGTGCTCTAGCATGAGCCCCAGTGAAGCCTTGCCAAACTTTGGCTGTGCCTCTGGTCAGTTTCTGTTGCACAGAGAGCCTACAAACCCAGGGTCGGTATCATACTTATTTCCTTGTTCTTGTTTATTTTCTCTTCCTTGCTCCTCAATCTTAAAGCTCCCTGCCTTCCGCGCCATTCTGCCACTCGCCAGGCCCTTGGGAATGGAAACTGTGCCGGAGCTTCGTGGAGTGTTCAAGTTCTGTCACCTAACTCCTCTTCTTTAATCATTTTTAACAAGTCTGATCACAAAGTTTGAGCAACCATGCAGTGCCCAACAAGCTACATAGCCATTAAGAAGTAATTTTGGTTATTTAAGAATGAAATAAAATTATTGTTTTCCCTTTCAATTTATATGTACATTTTTTTCAAACAGCTCCGAAGTTGTTCGGACATAAATATTTATTAAGTTGTGTTGACGCAAAATAACCAATAAACACTCTCGAGATCAGAGAATTGAGTGAGTTTACCTGAGCTAGAGAGAGGATTATAACCCGGGAAGGCCTTAGAAAGCGTTCGGAGAAGCATGGGTTTGAGTAGTCTTATATCTTTTTAGAATAAAGGAGACATTAAATGCACGAGGATACATTTTCAAAGAGGTGTTCAGTTGAAAATTAGCAGGTCTACGTGACCCTGATGTCGGGAAAGGAGCTCATCCCGGCCTTACCAGCAGGGCCAGGAGGGGAAGTATGCGTTCTTATCTTGAGAGAGCGCCTTCTTCACTTTCGTGGTTAAGCAGATGTACAATGTATGTTTGCGAGGCCATAAGTCAGGCTTTTTAGTTCAAGTGAATGGGTTTTGAACTTGGATTAACTACCCCATATACCTCAATATGTGAAAATCTCCTGTCACTTGTTTAGAACTAATTAATAAATGGAAGCACTAGGTATTTGTTTTGGCCGAAGGACACTGGAAAACCTACCCAGACACTCAAAGTGCCACAAGTGGAGAAACTTTTGGAACGTTTATACCAAATTATAGAAGAAATAAATATGTATAAGAGCAAAAGAAAAGCTGATGGATATAAAATAAAACTTATATTGGGGATGAATATTAGAAATTCATGGGCATGAGGCCCTAGGGCATACGTGCCAGCTGATCTTTGTGGTTGGGCCCCTCCAGGGCTGCCTAGTGACAGCAATAGTGATGTATGGCTCCCAGGTCACTCCACGCTTCTGCTCAGATATTGGCAGGTGTCACTGATGCATTTGGACATACTGTTCTGTTGAGTTTAAATGCGTCTTCAGAATCCTTCTCAGCTCAGTGCTCAGTCAGCCAATGATCTGCCAGAGTTGACACAGGAGATAAAACCTCCTCGCTCTCCCTGTTCTAAGTCAGGTGCCCGGCCTTACAGTCTCAAAAATCCAAAATTTCTTTCTGTCAGAACGATTCCAGCCCCTGTGACTAAACCTGTCCCGTGCGCACAGACCCATGCTTAAATCTGGGGGAAACCTTTGCAGGAGCTAGACTCCAGCTCTAGAATTTGCCCAGAACCCTCGCCTGCCCCTGCCTGCCTTGAGCGGGACTCTTTGCCTCCCCCTGCTTCCTTGAAACCTCCTTCATTGGGAGCTGGTGTTTCAGCTTCTCCTCTCTGCCCAGCACCCACCATCACCCGGGGCTCGCTTGCTGGTTTTGATCTCAGCAACCCTCCAGGACTCAGCTCTTGGCATCTGTGCCCTGATTTCTCTGGGGCCTTGGGTAGGAGCCCACCGCCCTCACACTACCTCAGGCGTCCCCCCTCCTGCAATGGTTAATTTTATGTGTCAGCTTGACTGGGCTCAGGGACGCCCAGAGAGCTGGTAAAACATTATTTCTGGGTGTGTCTGTGAGAGTGTTTCTGGAAGAGATTAGCTTCTGAAGACGTGAATTTAGTAAAGCAGATGGCTCTCCCCAATGTGGGTGGGCATTCTCCAATCCCTTGAGGGACTGACTAGAAGAAAAGAGGCAGAGAGAGGATGAATTTACTTTCTCTGCTTGAGCTGGGACATCCATCTTCCGCTTTAGGACACTGGTGCTCCTGGTTCTTGGGCTTTTGGACACAGATCAGGATTTACACCGTCAGCTCCCTGGTTCTCAGGCCTTTGGACTCAGACTGAATCACACCACCAGCTCCCTGGTTCTCCAGCTTACAGACAGGGGTCATGGGGCTTCTGGGCCTCCATCACCTTGTGAACCAGTTCCTATAAGAAATCTCTTCTAGACATCCATATATACTATTGGTTCTGTTTCTCTGGAGAATCCTGACTAATACACCTCCCCAGGACTCTGCCTCAGGGAAGACAGTTGGATTAGACCCTGAGATTCTCAAATTTGGGGGAATTCACTCTAAATAATCAACTTCATTGTGATGGGCTTACGTGCTGTGCTAAGGTTTTTATCTGATAGACAATTGGCGGTTGCTCAGGTCTGCATTTGGGGAAGATAATTTGGGTAGCAAGATGATGGGTAGATAGGAAAGGGAGAGTTCTTGTGAGTAAACACCCATGCTTTAGCTGCCTATAATCTTAATTGTGAGCCAACCATATCATGGGGTTCTGTGCAAGCTGATGTCAACCTTCAATGCTAGAGGAATTTAGCATCCACATCAAGAACGGACATCACTCTTCTAGACCCTGCACTGGCCAGATCGCCTCTGTGTTACATTGCTCAGCTCCAAGAGCCACATTTTAGAACATGCAATATTGTGGCAAAGATTCCCTCCTTGATTAAACTTTAGTCAGGCTCCTCTGAGCTCTCTTTCCAACTAGGCCTTGACCTTGGCCCCATCCTATCTTTGACGTACCAAGCCCTGTTATCGCTAGAATCCTGCCAAGTCAGTTTAGCAGGAATCCTCCCAGGCCTGATGTCTCTTCTTAGTACTTTTCCTTCCACTGCCCTCACTTGGCCCGTCTGCTGGGCACCCCCAGCTGTCTTGGCTGTCTTCGGAGTTGAGCTGAGTCTCTCTCCCCGCTGCAGCACCTCTATTGCAACAGTCTTGACTAAGTCTTCCTTACCATTGTAGCGAGTGTCAGAATAACGCTCTCTTGAACAACTGACACACTATAAAGTGTCCTGAAAGGATGACTGAGAACTGAAGCGTCTTGAAATCGCATTACTTGAGGGTACAGTTGAAGAGTTTAGGGTTGGGGCTGGCCCTGTAGCCAGGTGGTTAGGTGTGTGTGCGCCGCTTCAGTCCAGGGTTTCGCCAGTTTGGATCCTGGGCGCGGACCTAGCACTGCTCATCAGGCCATGCTGAGGCAGCGTCCCACATAGAGGAACTAGAAGGACCCACAACTAGAATATACAAATATGTACTGGGGGACTTTGACAGAAAGAAGTGAAAAAAAAAAAAAAAAGATTGGCAACACATATTAGCTCAGGGCCAATCTTTAAAAAAAAAGTTTAGGGTTTAATTAAAGGATATAATTAAAAATATAGCATGGATTATGCTCTATCTGTATGTTAGTTACCGTGTAGCAGGGGTCCCCATCTCGAGGGGAAGTCAGACACATGGGCCTATCTGGAGGTTGGTGGGGAGTTCCCACCAGAGAAGCTCAGCAGGAAGGACTCAGTGAAGTCAGGCAGAGGGACCACATATCAAGCTCTCTTTTCATCAGGGAATGTTGAGAGAGTCCTGGGGAGAGAAGGTAGAAACAAAAACAGGTGCATTAGCATCTCCATAAGCTACTGGAGGAGACTGGCCACTCTGCTGGGGTTCCTCCAAGTGGCTGGACAAAGGGAGCAGCTCACTTTCTTCTCTCCAAAGAGGCATTCACAGGCTCCTGTGTTGACCCAGTGCCAACAAGAGACACACGGTACAGGGAGTCCAGAGAGCAAGTGGATGGAGGAAGAAGGAAATGAGGTTTCGTCTGGCATCAGGAGCTCTGCCTTCACCAGTGAAGAGTGGACTTTCATGCCGAGGCTGAGAGGATGCGCAGGCCAGCAAAGGTGACCCTCCGAACTTGGGAGGGATTTCAGAAGAGCAGGGGTCCCTATCGTGGGATGGGTGGGCACAACCTCAGAAACACAGCTGAGAGTGCAGCTTTGACTCTCTTTTCCCCGGGTTGGTGTTGCCAAGATGTTCTGCATGATGTATTCTTTTTTATTTATTTACTTTTGTAAAAAATTGGAAAGTGATGAAAAGGCAAATAAACCATTAAAAATCACCTGTAATCCTATCACCGGTAATGACCACAATGCCGTTGTCATCTTACACACACCCAAACACTGTTTTTTTTTTTTTTTGCAAAACTGGGATCATTGTCTTGTCACAATTTTATTTTTGTTTTTTTAAAGAAAAATAGTTCCCCCCCGCCCCCGCTAAAAATAAAATCTGTGTACATTGTATGGAAGGCAGAACATACAGAAGCATGTAAGAAGTCTGCTCCTGTTTGGTCTGCATCTAAAGGACCAGCCTGGAGGCCCACCCCTATTTTGTAGGGTTGAAGAAGGGAAGCAGGAATAACTCACAACACGTATGACACCAAGTGTGTGGGTTTTCCACACCAAGCTATCCTCCAGTTCTCTGTGGACACCAACCCAGTGTCCTATAATTCATGTCAATTCTGACACCATCTGCCTGGAGATAGTGTCAGACTCCCTGGGTTCAAGGCTAAGCCCCACAAAACTGTCCCTACTTCAGGTGCCACTCCCAAGTAGGCAATCCCCAAGTTACCCACAACTTCTGTCCTGCTTGGCTACAAATCGGTGGTTCCCAGGACCCCCTCCTCAGTTTCGGTAATTTGCTAGTAGCTCACAGAATTCAGGGAAACACTTACATTTATCAGTTTATAATAAAGGATACGACTCAGGAACAGCAGGATGGAAGAGATGCAGAGGGCAAGGTGTGCAGGGGCACGGAGGTCCCAAGCCCTGTCTGGGTGTACCACCCTGCCGGCATCTGGATGTGTTCACCAACATGGAGGCCTTCTGAACCCCTTCGGTTAGGACTTTTATGGAGGCTTCATTAGGCAGGCAGGATTGATTAAATCATTGGCCGTTAGTGATAAACTCCATCTCCAGCCCCTCTCCCCTCCCTGGAGTGGAAATGGGGGTGGGGGCTGAAAGTTCCAACCCTCTAATCACAGGTTGGTTCCCCGGCAAACAGCCCCATCCTTAGTGCGGTCCAAAAGTCACCTCATTAGCATTAGCATACACTCAGGTGTGCTTGAAAGGAGCTTGTTATGAATAACAGAAGATGCTCCTTTCACCTTCATGCTCCAGAGCTATTTCAGGAACTGGGGACAAAAACTAAATCTTATAACAAAAGACATTCCTTTCAACTCTGATAACTTAGGAAATTACAAGGGTTTTAGGAGCTCTGTGCCAGGAACTGGAGAGGAAGACCAAAAATATTTCTTATTATCTCACGATATCACAAGGACACGGTTGGGAGAGCATGTCTTTCAGGATGTGAGGGCTGGAGCATCAGAGCTCAGGCTCGGGAAGGCCGCCCTTCTGCAGGGGACGAGGATGCATTGCCTCTGCTCTCTGCCTGAGGTGCGATCATCCTCAGACCAGGAGGAGCCTGATGAGCAGTCCAGTCAGCACCCTGCTTATAAGCAGAAAAAGTGGAAAAGTTGGCCAGGAATAAAAGCAGAGGAGAGACTGACAGGCTTCAGATGGCCATTTCTGACAAGTGGCCACATGATCATCATTGTGACCAATGGCCCAGACACCAGTTCAGGATTGTGCCACGGAGTGGACTCAGACCTCACCCCTGCTAGTGAAGATGCTGTAGGCTGGTGGTTCTTGATGCGGGGTAGGTGAGCAGAGGAATCAAAAGAAAGATTTCTTAGACTCTTAAGATCTGGCAGTAGTGCTCTTTTATTTAGAGAATAGAATAGCATGGGGACAGGACCCATGGGCAGTCAGAGCTTCTGCTGCTGCCGCTTCTGCTGCCCCTGCTGGCATGGGGACAGGACCCATGGGCAGTCAGAGCTTCTGCTGCTGCCACTTCTGCTGCCCCTGCTGGCATGGGGACAGGACCCATGGGCAGGCAGAGCCGCCGCTGCTGCCCCGAGTTGAGGGTTAGGGCTAATTTTATAAGGCATGGGTATGTGAGTCATCTCTTTACAAGACAAAGGAAAGAACATGAAAAAAAGTTAAAATGGTATCAGTGCAGGTGGGGTCTGGTCATTGGGTGATCCCATGACTTTTAGACAAGAGTCAAATCGGATTAAGTAAAGGTTAGAAAGGTTAGAAGCCACCCCCCTAAATCAGTTACATGCCAGACAGCAACCAACTTAAGTTCTTGCCTTCCCCATTAAGAGTTTCTAGGGACAAGGTCATCTCTCTTCCTTCACAAATGCAAATATCTCTCAAAGAGCAAGCAAATTCCAATCCTCGGAGCTTGCTTCTCATCTGCAGTTTTTTAAAATTAACCAGCCTAAAATCCTCATCATAAACCGTTTTAAAATTAACCAGCCTAAAAATCCTCATCAGTTCTCAAACTGGAACTTGCATTAGAATTACCCGGAAAGATTGTTAAAACACGGATGGCGGTTTTACCCAACCAGATTCATTTTGCCTGCTGCACAATTATGCCAATAACCAGGACAATAAGTTTGCAAAGAGAAAGGATTTAATCACAAGGCAGCCAAGCGAGGAGGTGGGAGAACCAATCTCAAATCCGTCTCCCCCCAAAATGGGGATTGGGGATATTTATGGGATGGGGGGGGGGGGGTGCTGTGAAGTGGGAATAGATGATTGGAGGTGAGGAGAAGTGAGGTAATGGGTGATCCATGCAGGGGAGGAAGACATTTCCTTTACCCTCTCTGGGTTCACCTGGCTGGAGAACGAATTAAATTCACATGAGACAGAGTAGCAGGAGAAAACTAAACAAAGCTTTATAACATGTCTACATGGCTCAGGCAAGCTGAACAACTAGCCAAAATGGCTGAAGCCCCCACCTTAAATATCACATTCAGCTAAAGACAAAGGAGGATGTTGGGGGTGGAGGGAGTCAGTTACAGGAGGTTACCAGAAACAGGAATAAGATTATTATGCAGATTTCAGTCCTTGCCTTTGGCGTTGATTAAGAGTTTCTAGAGATAAGGTCATCCCCTTTCTTCTTCCTGGTACAGAGAGGGAGGGACCTTTACAGATGGAGGTCTCCTTTACAATGTAAATGTCTCTTAACAAAAGGCAAGCAAGCTCCACTCCTCAGAGCCTCCTTTCCTGTCCCAAATAATCCCCATGCCAAAGAGACATATCCTGGTGTGGCCAAGACCTGTCCCCCACATCCACGTAAGCTTAGTCAAGCTTCATGGCTCTCCATAGGACGCATGTTCACAAAACGGCGGCATTACCAAGATCTGAGGGTAGAGTTTTCAGCTCCTTGACATCAAAGGATCAGTCAGTGGATGAGGAGGTGGGCTCAATTGGCCTGAATGGACAAGGAGTCAACTCTCTGTTCCTGAAAAACTTAGGCACCTCACCCATTACCACAGCGACCCCAGCATCAGAGATGTTATCTTTATCTGGGCTTTAGGAGTACGTTATCTAACTACTTTTGCAAACAACAACTAACTGAGTATAGTCAAAGTAAGTTGGCCTCTGGTTTCAGCAGGTTGGGGGTGGGCTTGAGAATTTGCATTTCTAAGAAGTGATGCCAATGCTGCTGGTCCTGGGACCACTCTTTGAAAACCACTGCTGAAGGCTAGAAAAGGAATCAGAGAAAATTCTAGGTAAGCCCAAAGAGCTGACTATTCAGGATGGAGGTGACTATTCAGAAACCTACAGAATGCATTTAGGGGCAGAGGGGTGAGAAATAAGAACCTCTTCTCTTGGGGGTGCCCCATACCTGGAGGAAGATCCTGGTAAAACCAAACATTTCAGCAGACCTAGGTTGGTGCCACCCCAGACTCCCTTGGCAGACAATCTCATTGGCTTGGCCTAGCTGCTCATCCATGCATGCTGGGTGGGACTAATTGACTCATTGAAGGACAAGAAGTAGCAAACTAGGAGGGTGTGCTACAGCCCAGAAACAGCAGGAATGGGTGTGACATAAGACTTGTGTTTCTGATATGTCCTGAATTTTGCTTTTTAATCATTGTCCCTGTAGTGCCTAAAACTGAAATTCTCTAAGAGTGCATGAGTGAGAGTGTGTGTGCGTGCACATGTATTGTCAGGAGAGGGTGGCATGGAAAACATTTTCCTAATTCTGCAGTCTTTCTAGCAAAAGAAATTTCTTTTTGAATAACGAGAGGTGGCAACCAGAAAGGAGCAAATGGACTAAATGAGTCGGTCACGGAAGGAAGGTCTGTCGGGGGAGAAAGCTGGAAGCAGAGAAATGGGCGTAGGAGCCCAAATGCACACGTCTTTAAATATTTGAAAAAGACAGATCTTTAGGATTATTCTATTCAGCTCTTGGGGCAAAAATAGGACAAAGAGGTGAAATTATAGGTTTGCCAATTTTGACTTAATAGATGAAGTATGTTTTTAATAAGTAGAGCTGCCTGGCCATAAATGGACTGCGTAACATCATGAACACATACAAGAATACTGATAATATTATTTAGCTAAAATTTCCAGCTTTATCTTAAAAAGGACAATTTTCAAAAAAAGATAAAATGATGACTGCTTTTCAGATATAAAATGAACATATAGGGGCCGGCCTCATGGCCAAGTGGTTTGCACGCTCCGCTGCGGCAGCCCAGGGTTTTGCCTGTTCGGGTCCTGAGTGCAGACATGGTACTGCTCATCAGGCCACGTTGAGGTGGCATCCCACATGCCACAACTAGAAGGACCTGCAACTAATGTATACAACTATGTACCACGGGGATTTGGGGAGATAAAGCAGAAAAAAAAAAAGATCGACAACAGTTGTTAGCTCAGGTGCCAATCTTTAAAAAAAAAAAAAACAAGAACATATATTAAAGCTTCTATTTAACTCATCATTTACTGAAGGAATCAGGCAGAGGTTACAAATGGTTCAAAGAAGAATCCAAAAAGCAGACATATTTCTAGATCAGGAATATTGGAATGAATTTGCAAATAGATGCAGAATAGGCTTTTGTCCCTCCACCACTGGATAGAATTTATTTGCAGATCTATAGACAAAAAATACTTGTACCACTTCAGTTTTCTGTAACTTACAGGGTTGTAAATAATCTGGTCAGAACAAAGATAGTTTCTGGAAGCTCCAGCATTCTGCGGAAAGAGTATCCATTGGTCTCTTCCTGTATTCCACTGAAAGCATGTCCAGTAGTCCCTTTTGCTTATTTCAAAGTCTTAAATGTTTCTTCAGTCTTGTTGAGTCAATTCTTCAACAATAATGCATTTTACAAACTGAGAGGCAGCTGTGGTTAAAGGTGCAGACTCTGGAGCTCCGTCCCCTGGACTAAGGCTGGGTCCGCCATTTTCAGCTATGTGGCCTTGGAAGACAACCAAACCAGGGGCTCAAACAAGAGCCCAGGGCAAGTCCAGTCTGCTGCCTATTTTCATATAGCCCCTGAGCTCAGAATGGCTTTTATATTTTAGAAGGATTGGAAAAAATCAAAAGAAGAAGAGTATTTTGTGACACGTGAAAATTATGCAAAATTTACATTTCGGTACCCACAAAGAAAGTTGTGTGAGAATACAGCCAGGTGCATTTGCTCCCATACTGTCTGCTGCTGCCTTCTCACTATGACGTGAACTTAAGTGGTTGTGGCCGGGACTATACCACCTGCAGAGCCTCAAACATTTCCTATCCAGTTCACAGAAGAAGGCGGCCAGTCTTTGCACCCCCAGTACGAAACTTCCCTCAGCCTTGGTTTGCTCATCTGTAAAATGAGGACGAAAACAGCACTTACCTCATAGAGTTGTGCTGAAATTCGTTATGACGATGCACAGACAGACAACGTGTGCAGTGCACCTATCATGGTGCTGGCACACAGTGAACACTTGGGGTCTTAGCTGATCCAAGTCCTTCCCCGAATTTGTTTATCCTGGGGAATTGTTATCCATACTGGCATGTAAATGTTCCCTCTTTCTTTTGGGGTCACTAAGCTGGGATGTTATCCGTCTAGAATTGTCTGTAGTCAGACCCATCTACCTCCCTGTCTCCTCCTTAGAAAGACCAATATTAACAAAGCCCACACTTACTGAGCACATTCTGTGTGTCAGGCACTGTGCTGAGTCCTTACACACATCATCTCATTTAATCTTTACAATCATCTAATGAGGTAGGTATTGTTAAAAAAATCCAACCGAGTAAATTGAGGATCTAATGGTCTTCGTTAAGCAATTCATGAACCAGACAGCATCCCGGCCATCCAGCAAAGAGAAGGGCGGACGTCCGAGGGGTCCTACAAAATGGGACATTTTATAAGAAGGAGGGTGGGGCCGGGAAGTCACTAGCAAAAGAAAAGAAAGGATTGTTTTTAGGCCAAGGCATCTTCTTTTCTGGGAAATTTCAGGCGACAGTTTGAAGGTCACCTCCCCGGGCGCAGCGGGGCTGTAATTCAGTCCCACTTTGCTGTCATGGGGGCCACTAGGGGCCTATTCTTTCTTCCTTTCTTTTTTTTTTTCTTTACCAGTATTATTATTATTTTCTCCATTTTACTGATATGGAAACTAAGACTCAAGGCAGCTAAGTAGCTTTTCTAGTGATGAATAGAAATGGCAAGCAATAGGATATATTGGAGTCTATGAGGAAGCCATTTGGTATAAACCTAATTCGGCCTGACTTTGTTTTTTCCAAAAGGGCCTGACCGTGGCCGTTGAGCGTGCTTTGTATATCTGCTTTAAACATTTCCTACGGCAAGAAGAAATGGCCTTAAGATAAAGGTGCAACTTGCCCGCACATTGGCATTTCCTTAAGCATAAGCATCTCTCCCTAGGCTAGGAACCGATGGCTGCGCTCACCTTTAACCATCCAGCTCACCTGTGACCACCCAGCTCCAGACAACATACCTGCCACCCTGCTGTGTCCACCGAGACAGCAGACCTACCTGCTGTTTCCATCAATCGCTGTGCCGACAGAGCAGTCTTGCGACTATTGTAAAAGGGACATTTCAATCCTATGTGAAACACCCTGTTTGGGTGTTTCCCAACCCATATAACCACTCTGTACACCCCACTTCTTCGATGCCTTTTCTTCCTTTGGGAAGAAAGGCCCCAGGCCATGGTCCTCACATTTTAGCTCAGAATAAACTCATCCCAAATTTTCATTTATAGATTGGTTATGGATTATTTTCGTCAACACTAGGTAAGTGTCACAGCCGATTCAGGCCTTGGCAGTCAGGCTGAAGAGCCACCAGTGATCTGCCTCGCACACCAAGGACACCCACCTACAGGAGAGAGGATAGGCCAGTGCTGAAGCCACGGAGGGCCGAGGCGGCTTTACTGAGGAGACCGAGGGCAGAAAGAGAACCCCAGATGTCATCCGGTCCTTTTGTTTTGTTTGACTTCAGCTAACTTGAGTTCGTTTTCTGCCACCAGAACCGAGACACGCTGAGGAGAAGAAAAGATGACAGCAACATGGCTTCTCCTCCACCAGCCCCTAAGCGCGGGGAGAGGGACAAACAGCACAGCTCCTGAGGGCTGCAGCAGGGCCGGCCTGACTGCGTGGGGTGCGGGGGAGACTTCTCACACAGTGGCAATTCGGGAAGCACTCCTGTGTGCCTTTGTCGACGAAAATAATCTGTAACCAATCTATAAATGAAAATTTGGGTGAGTTTATTCTGAGCTAAAATCTGAGGACCATGGCCCGGGGCCTTTCTTCCCGAAGGAAGAAAGGGCACCAAAGAAGTGAGGTGTACAGAGTGGTTATATACCCCCAAACAGGACGTTTCACATATGATTGAAATGTCCCTCCCACAATAGTCACAAGATTGCCCTGTTGGCACAGCCCTTGATGGACACAGCAGGTAGTGGGTCTGCTCTCGCAGTGGGCGTGGCAGGAGGCAAGTCTATTGTTTCCAGCTGGGTGGTCACAGGTGAGCGCAGCAATCAGTTCCTAGCCTAAGGAAAGATGCTTAATCCTTAAGGAAAAGCCAATGTTGGGAGGGGGAGGGAAGTTGCACCTTTATCTCAAGGGCCTTTGTTCTTGCCATAGGGAATATCTAAAGCAGATACACAATGCATGCTCAATGGCCACGGTCAGGCCCTTTTGGAAAGACAAGGTCAGGCCGAATTAGGTTTACACCATAGGCTTCCTCATAGACTCCAATATATCCTATTACTTGCCATTTTTATTTGTCACCTTCCACGTGCCAGGCATCGCTGGACGTGGCGCCTTTGGACTATTTCTTTATATTCCAAGCAGGAAGCACGTTATTAGACTCAAGTTTGGGTCCTTCATTTGCGCCTCTTCTGTGCTGGCTGTGCTACCAGTGTGGTCTGGATAGGATCCGTGGCTCGTCCATCGTTGACGTGGCATTTCTCACTGACAGTTTAATGACGACTGTACCAGTTGGTGATGCTGCAGTGAGGCCCACAAATGGGCTAGGGAAAGCTCTCGTTAAAGTATAAAAACGTAATTAGATGAAGTCATGGGTGTCTTTGCACTAATAAATTAGATACTGGCTTAGATTTTAAAGACGAACTTGTTACAAGGGGCCTTTCACGATGCAGGTAGTTCCTTAGCCACAATTATCTGTTGTTACAAAACTGCGCACACAGATAATTGCACCCACAATTGTCTAATTGTAGGTTGAAAATGAAGGGCGAGCAGTTACTTATCTCCCAGCTGTCTGATGTTGCTTGTCATTGGCTGGTTGTGGCACCGGAACTGCTCAGGCCATTCTTTGCCTATGAAAGGTGAGGGTCCAGTGATGCGGTCACTGGGCGTGGACTTCAAGAGTGAACCCCCTCTGACCTCGGCCAGAGAGTGCTTTCTCTGGTGAGACCTTTTATCTTCCCCTATCACCGTCACTTAGTGCTGGCTTACCTACCTTCTCTCTTACTGCTCCATCTATTCTGATTTCTTCAAGAATCATCTTGGCAGCTTTTAGGATGTGTCTGTGTTTTTTACTTTATTCCATTTTAAATTACTTTCTTCATTTCTCTATCCCAGTTTTTATCACAGGGAGTAAGACTAGAAATTTTTCCTTTTTATGGGAGAGGTGAACATGGGAAAGAAATATTCTCTCGATAGGACCAGTATGTTCAAATTAGGAAGAAAAACTGAAAATCTCTAAAAACAGAGAGATCGATCACGTAGGAAAGGAAGCATGGGTCTGAAGATCGTGCGCATTCCTGCAGCCGAGTTCATGGAAGGAGTTCTGTTTTTGTGGTGATGTCGCCATCGCTCACCCACACGGCTGTGTGGGAAAATAGAGAGCATATACAAATAACAATACAACAAGTATTCTAGTGTGAGCACTTTGTTTTTCAAGAGTGTGTTCATTGGCTGGAAGAAATGGCAGCAGGTCTGAATGAAGAGGAACAACTGAGATTAGAATTCGGAATGGTTCCGTCTGGTCTGGATCGCTACCTCGGTCCCGCCCTGCTCGGCCCCATCACCTCCAAGCCGTGTCCACTCTGTGAGAAACCATCTTCCTTCGCTGGAGATACTCCCAGGACGGCCGAGCTAGAGTCCTGGCACGCACTTCTCTTTGCTCCCTTTTCATAAATGTATCTCTTCTTCCTTCAGTGGCAATGAAATCAAAGTGTCTGGGGAGTGGCGTTCCTACAATTAAATATGCCATTTTAATTACGGTTTCTCACTAAGAGTCTTACTTTTTTGTGTCTATTCCTTGGCTAATCTCCGTTATATCCTCCTTGTGGTTTGTAAATTCTATTAAACCAGTTTTACAGATCTTGGAAGGTTATAGGCAATAAAAGTTGGTAGAAAAGTCATAATTAGAAGTAAGAGTTTCTCACCAAACACTCCCTTTTCAGGAAGTATTACTGAGCATAACATAATTGTCTACTGACTGTCAGCAGGGTTCCTGATTGCAGACAACAGAGGTCCCTCTCGCTGTTGAAGCAGGAAGAGATTTGTTAAAGAAATATTAGACAGCTCACAGATTCTCCCGAGTGGACAGAGAACTGGGATTTGATGCTATACAGTTAGAAACAACGAGGCCAAGAAAAGCACCGCAACACACCACAGGACCTTCCTGGTGGGGCACCATCACGGCCATCTTCAGCCGCTTAGCATTCATGATGCTAGGAATCAGATGCCAGACCCTCCACCAACTTCCCAGGAAGGGCTGGATGCCCCACTCCTTTACTTACCAGAAAATGTAATCTCCCTGCGTGTGGCTGCCTCTGTGAGTCACTTCCTCATGCAAATCTGTGTGAGTAAATCTGATTTGTAGAAACTGGGTCCCTTGTCTGCCTCCTCGCTGTGGGAGAGTGTGGGAAATACATTTTATAGCTTTTCATCCTGTATCTATAACAGAGGTTGGCAAACATTTTCTTTAAAGGGCCAGATAGTAAATATTTTGGGATTTGCAGAAATATGGTCCCTGTCACAACTATTTAGCTCTGCGGTTATAAAGGAAGAGCAAGCGTAGACGACACAGAACCCCATGGGCAAGGATGTGCTTGAAGAAAACATTCTTCATGGGCACTGAAATTTGAATTTCATAAAATCTTCACATGTCACAAAATATTACGTTTTTAAAAATTTTTTCCAACTATCTAAAAATGTGAAGAGTCCAGAAATAAACCCTCACATACGTGATCAACTGATTTTCAGTAAGAGTATCAGGACCGTTCGGTGGGGAAAAGGACAGCCTTTTCAACCAGGGGTGCCAGGAAAAAGGCTCTCCACATGCCAGAGAATGAAGCTGGACCCTTACCTTACAGCATATACAAAACTACCTCAAAATGGGTGCAATTTAAATGTAAGAGCTAAAACATAGACCCCTTAGAAGAAAACATAAGCAGTCTCATGACTTGGGTTTGGTAATGATTTGTTGGATATAACACCAAAAGCACCAGCAACAAAGGAAAAAAATTGATGAAGTGGATTTCATCAAAATTAAGAACTTTTGTGCAAAAGGACACCGTGAACACAGCAAAAAGGCAACCCACAGACAGGAGAAAATATTTGCAAATCACACATCTTTAATATCTAGAATATATAAAGAATTGCTAAAACTCAACAACGACAACAAAACAGCCCAATTCAAAAATGGACAAAAGACGTGAAGAGACACTTTTCCAAAGAAAATATACAAATAGCCGATAAGCCCATGAAAAGGTGCTCAACATCAGCAGCCTTTGGGGAAATGCGTATCAAAGCCACAAAGAGATACTATTGGGATGGTTACTATAGAAAACAAAAAACAAGTGTTGAGAATGGGGGGAAGTCAGAAGCCTTGTGACAGCTGGGACAGGAAAATGGTGCAAAGTATGGAAAACAGTTTAGTGGTTCCTCAAAAAGTTAAACATAGAATTACCACGTGATCCAGCAATTCCACTCCTGGGTGTGCACCCGAAAGAACTGAAAGCACGGACTCCAGCAGATACTTGCACACCAGTGGTCATAGCAGCGTTTTTCGCCATAGCCAAAAGGTAGAAACAACCCAAATGTTCTTCAACGGACAAATGGATAAACAAAATATGGTATATACATACAATGGAATATTATTTACCATGAAAAGGAATGAAATTCTGATACATGCTATTAAATATGGATGAACTTTGAAAACATGTTAAGTGAAGTAAGCCAGACCAACAGGACAAAGATTTTATGATTCCACTTCTATGAGACACCTACAATAGGAGCATTCACAGACAAAGCAGAATAGAGGTTGCCAGGGACTTGGATAAGAGGCACCTGGGGAGTTATTGTTTAGTGGGTACAGAACTTCTGTTTGGGATGTTGAAAAAATCCTAGACATGGATAGGGGTAACAGTTGTACAACATTGTGAATGTACTTAACGCCACTGAAATGTATATTTAAAAATGATTAAAATGGTAAATTTTATGTTATGTATATTTTACTACAATAAAAAAATGCGAAAACCGTTTCTAGCTCACAGGCCACAGGAAAACAGGCAGTAGGCTAAATCTGGCCCATGAACTGCACATAGCCTGCCAACCACCGCTCTGTATAGGACGATAAGCTGGCCAGGGGCCCGCTGAGTGAGGCAACTTACCACACCTGCCACAGCGGGTAAGGAAGATGCTCCCCAGTCAGCTACGTTCGCTTGCTCCCCTGGAAATTAAAGATCCCCCACGTAAACTTCAAGAGCTTCTTCAACTCATCACCCCTCAAAATGTCTCTGTGTTCTTATCGATTATCCTGTTTCCTTTCACCTCAGGCAGAATGTTGTTTTGTAAGACTGACCCCTGTGGCTTTTCCTCTTGACTTCTTCTCCTCCTATTCTCCTAAATTCTTTCTCCATTAATCAGCTCTTCCTCTCCACTGCTTTCTTTCTCTTAGCAACAAGTCTGCCCATGTTTCCTCCAACAGAAAAGAACTCTCTTTCAACCGTGAATGCCCCTCAAGCTACTGTTTTATCTTTCATTCTCTAAACAGTCTAATTTCTGCAAAGAGTAGTTTCCACTGGAGTTACTAAGCTCAACTAAAAAGAGGAATATCTGCCCACTCATTCTTCAGTTGACTGCAATCTGACTTCCTGTGGATTGAAACTTCTTTTAAAGGTATTTCCTGACTCTGAGTCCAATGCGCTCTCTCCACCATCTGCCCTCTCTGGTGCATTTCACGTGGGAAGAGCTCTGTCTCAATTTCCTCTCCAGCATCCTTTTCAGATCCATCCACATTTCCTGCACTTACCACCTGCCCGGCCTGTTGGGTGCTGGGACACGCTCTCCACCCTCTCTGTGTCTCTAGACTTTGTTCCCAAGGTCCTCCTAGACTTCTGTTCAGGCTCTATTCCTTCCCCAGGTAATCTAGCTACCCCTGGGGTTCTGAGAGCTTACTCTCTGCCCAGGCTGTTCTAAGCACTTTACATGGACGAGCTCATTTTTTCCCCGAAACCATCCTGTGAAGCAGGTGCTATCAACATCCCCACTTTACAGAGGAGAAAATCGAGGTGCAGAAAGAGAGTCTAAAGTTCTTCAGCTAGTGGGTTACTGATAAGGGATTCAAAGCGGGCAGTCTGGATGTAGGATGTGACTCTTTACACTTCCCTGCCTCTCCTTCAGCTTCAAATCCCCGCTCCACGCTGACTGCCAGACACTCGGCTCCAGTTTTGACCCATGTCCAGCATAAGTCCTCCTCTCCTGTTTGTGGGGCCAAGACAAAAGAACACAATGGAGGCCCACATTCCAAATGTCTAAAACTTTTAAAGTCATGAACGAAACCAGCGACTGTTAAGTAAATACGTTCTATCATCCTGCCTTGACAAATACACCTTCTTACCAATCTGGTCAAATTTAGAATTCTTGGCCCCTGTGGAGTTCGTGCTGGAACATGGTGGCGCTGAGTGAGCTGGTCTGAGCCCCTGGCCTGCCCTCTTCTTTTCCACCTCGAGCTGTGAGGGGCCTTGTGCACACGGCCTGCACATCCTAGCTCTGCTCACATACCCCAAAATCGGGGTCAGGGCTTCGCACGCTGGAAGCACTGTTCACCTCGGCAGTGTGCTCCCAGGGGAGAAGCTGGCACGGGTCCTGACACAGGCTCAGGACCTTTGAGGCTGGGATTCTTTGGGTCCCAGGACTGGGGGCTCTGGTGAGCACGTTCCCTTGGTCCCACGGACCCCTCGTACCAGACTGGATCACTAAAGCAGCATTTCTGAATCTGTCGTGAGGGATCTTTCCTCCTTTTTTTCATTTCCGTTACAGATCTGTATAAACAAGCTCAGGTTATTCATTTACAATTTTTATATAAAAAATTCATCTTCAAAAAGCAAAATTCATTTTCAATCCTTCATCCTTCATCAGTAGTCAGTTCCAATGACTTTTCCTCTGAAATCATAGTGAAATTTAAATTATCTTTCTGTGAAAGAAAGGCGTTTCAGATCCACAAATTCTCCTTGCTTAGTTCAGCTGACTTTTGTGGCGAAACTTTCCTGAAGAAGGAAGCAGTCTGCTGATTTACATTCTGGCACAAGTTCCTTAAACTGGGAAACTAATCCAGAATGTTTTCCAGTCATTGCAGCTGTGCCATCAGAATATAACCCTACACAAAATCCTAACCCCAGACACATTATAGACAATGTAATCCTTTATAGTTTTCTACAGTTCGCAGTTGTGTTTATTGACTGTGAAGCTGAGAAAATAAAAGAACAATTTCTTCCTATCATGGTCATGTATAAATCATACATACACTAAAAGGATGGGCATAGTAACAGTATTACATGTGCATTCATCTAGTTTCAATGAAAAATACTTTGCTAGTTTCATTTTTTCCTAAGAGTTA
Source organism: Equus quagga (assembly GCF_021613505.1). Lineage (NCBI taxonomy): Eukaryota > Metazoa > Chordata > Mammalia > Perissodactyla > Equidae > Equus > Equus quagga. Next base: position 2,038,206 of record NC_060267.1, on the reverse strand, counting down.
GCCTTCCATATTAGTCAATTCCCAAATACTTTGACCTATAGTTTCACTGGAAAATGGCATTCGAGCGACCCCCTTTGCCACGGCATCACCCAGCATTTCTAAGCCAGCATCTTCGACACAGCCCTGTGTTCGTGTCCTGGCAGCAGTGCAAATGCTTGGTCTTAGCAGCCCCAAATACTTCTTTATAAGAAGCCTGCAACACTGCTTATGTGTGAAATAATTAACATCTGCTTCTGTCAGTTTTTTAACTCAATACTCTTTCTTTCAAATAATTCTTTTCTCACTGATTTCTTGCATTTGGTATGTAAAAGCCACTTAAGCTTTGATGATTGCCTTGATTCATTAGTTGGGACATTTCTGTGAATGATACAGTGTGGTTTTCGCACTTCATCCTCAGTGATGGCCACAGATGACCCCAGTATACGAGCGATCGTGCTTCTGAGGAAAGTTAGGGTGAACCCTGTCAGAATCACGTCCATTGTCACCATTTGGTTTACCACTACTAACATTTGGGAACGTGTCTTTTCTTGAAAAAGAAGTCCTATAAAACTTCTCTCCTAATCAGTAAACTAGACTTTTAAAAAATAAACGATATAAATTTACTTCCTTGACTGAGCTATTTGTGGACTGACTGGTCCCTGGACCCCCTCACGAACAGCATTGCCCTGAAACCCAGCCCAGCACAGGGGCCCCTCTTCCCTGGGTCTAAGGCGTCCACTGCTCCTGGATTATAAGTTTTAATTTTTAGCTGCCTCCTGGATATATTTATACAGATAATGATAATAGTAAATTATTATTAAACTTTCATTAAAACTACCTAGCATTTGGAACTTAGCATGTGCCAGGATTATGACAATGAGTAAGAAAGAAGTTTCTAGCCTCACCGACCTTAAATTCTAGTGAGGGAAAGAGATGTTTAGTTCTTACCTCTCTTTGAAAGGTCTTATTATCTCCATTTTACAGATAAGGAAATTGAAGCTTATAGAGGTTAACTAAAATGTCCAAGGTCTCAGAGCAAACAGCAGGTGCATCAGGGACGAAAAACCAGGTCTTACTGCCAAACCCGCGCTGAGTCAGACCTGCAGTGTTGCTTGCCTAGACTACCTACCGCAGTAGACGCCAAGTCTTCAGTCCCCGCACTCTCTATGCTTCACACCTAAAAGTGTTTTGTTCCTAAAACACAAACCATAGTAAATTATCTCTCTTCTTAGCAAGCCCGTACTCCACGCAGTGGAGCGTTACATAAACACGAGCTCTTATCAAGTAGTCACTGTGATCTGATAGCCTTTTCCGTTTGGAAATGTGACCATAACTGTCTTCTTTAAAACAACAAAAACACAACAGTTCACCTTGACAAGCGTCTATTTCAATGTTGTACATAGTCTTGACTTGTAAAAGGTTGTGAAAATGTGGTGCATAAGAAATTAAGGGATGCAAGAGCATGAACATCATTATTTTTCTTGCTGTAGTGTGACCATCATGCATGATAAAATTATACCAGCTTTGTTTCTGTCACATCAATTTTATTCTTTTTTTTTTTTAAAGATTGGCACCTGAGCTGACATCTGTTGCCAATCTTATTTTTTTTTTTTCTTCTTCTTCTCCCAAATCCCCCCAGTACATGGTTGTATATTCTAGTTGTGAGCGCCTCTGGTTGTGCTATGTGGGACGCCGCCTCAGCATGGCCTGATGAGCGGTGCCATGTCTGCGCCCAGGATCCGAACTGGCGAAATCCTGGGCTACCGAAGCAGAGCGCAGGAACCTAACAACTCAGCCACGGGCCAGGGCCATCAATTTGTATTCTGCTTATAATTTTGTCTGTTTAATTATTACCGAATGAAACATTAGATATTAAGCTACATCTATGACACAATGTAGCAGAGGCTGGCTAGTTGCTCACCATGCTATTTCTGTTTTCCTCCTGGGCCCAGTAGATGCCCTCTCAGGGAGGTGAGGCTATGTGGCTAACTTTTGGCCATAGGAAGCAGGCAGAAGCCAGGAAGCCCACTTCTGGGTATAGCCCATGAACCTCTCCCAGAGTTCCCCATGTTCTCTTCCTGCTCCCGTCTCCTGGCCAGAATGCAGAGGATTCAATAAAAGACTCCAGATGTAAGAAACTTGGGTCCTCGAATGACAGTGTGGAGGAGAACCCAACCCCTCCCCACTAAGCTGTGACATGACCATGAATTCAACTTACATTGTATTAAGCCACTGATTGTTTTGGGCAAGAGTGGTAACTAATATCCATAAATAAGTAGATGAATAAGCAGAACGGATATATTAAAGGTTACATGAAAAGTCCACGTTCCTTTTTTTCCCAGTTTTATTGAGAAATCATTGACGCACATCAGTGTGTAAGTTTAAGGCGTGCAGCATGATGGTTTGATTTACATAGATTGTGAAATGATGACCACGAGAGATTTGGCTAATATCCATCTTCTCATATGGATACAATAGAAAGAAACAAATTAATTCCCCTTGTGATGAGCACTCTTCGGATTTGCTCTCTTAACAACTCTCCTACATGTCATACAGCAGTGTGAGCTGCAGTCGTCGTGTTGTGCGTCACATCCCCAGGACTTTTTTATCTTAGAACTGGAAGTGTGTACCTTTTGACCACCTTCCGCCAACTCTCACCCCATGCCCAGCCCCCATCCCTGGTAACCACAGTGTGATCTCTTTTTCTATGAGTTTGTTTATTTGTTTTAGGTTCCACATATAAGTAGAAGATTGTACAGTATTTGTCTTTCTTCGTCTGACTTATTTCACTTAGCATAATCCTTCAAGATCCATCCACATTGTCGCAAACGGGAGGATTTCCTTGTTTTTTTTTTTTTTTGTGGCTGAATAATATTCCATTGTATACATACACCACAACTTCTTTATCCATTCATCCATTGATGGACACTTAGGTTGTTTCCATGTCTTGGTTCTTGTAAATAACGCTGCTGTAAACATGGGGGTGCAGACATCTTTTCGAGTTGGTGTTTTCATTTCCTTTGGATATATTCCCAGAAATGGAACTGCTATATCGTATGGTAGTTCTACTTTTAATTTTTTAAGGATCCTCCATACTATTTTCCAAGTGGCCATACCAATTTACAATCCCACTAACAGTGCACAAGGGTTCCCTTTTCTCCACATCCTTCCAGCATTTGTTGTCTCTTGTCTTTTGTTTTTTAAAGATTTTACTTTTCCTTTTTCTCCTCAAAGCTCCCTGGTACATAGTTGTGTATTTTTAATCGTGGGTCCTTCTAGTTGTGGCATGTTTGCCTGATGAGCAGTGCCATGTCCGCGCCCAGGATCTGAACCGGCAAGAGCCTGGGTCCGGATGTGTAGTGCACGAACTTAACCAATCAGCCACGGGGCAGCCCCTTGTTATCTCTTGTCTTTTTGTTGATGGCCATTCTAACAGGTGAGGTGATATCTCATTGTGGCTTTAATTTGCATTTCCTCAATGACTAGTGATGTTGAACATCTTTTCATGTACCTATTAACCATTTGTATCTTATTTGGAGAAATATCTATTCAGGTCTTTTGCCCATGTTTTAACTTGGTTATTTGCTTTTTGGTATTGAGTTGTACGAATTCTTTATATATTTTGACTTTTAACTGCTTATCAGATATATGGTTTGAAATATTTTTTTCCATTCTGTAGGTTGTCTTTTCACTTTATCAATGGTTTCTTTTGCTGTGCAGAAGCTTTTTAGTTTGCTGTAGTCCTACTTGTTGATTTTTGCTTTTGTCGCTTGTGCTTTAGGTATCACATCTAAAAATCATTACCAAGACACACGTCCAGGATGTTTTCCCCTGTGTTTCCTTCTAGGAGTTTAATGGTTTCAGGTCTTAGGGTTAAGTCTTTAATCCACGTTGAGTTAATTTTTGTGAGTGGAGTAAGATATGGGTCCAGTTTCATTCTTTTACATGTGAATATCCAATTATCCTAGCACCATTTATTGAAGAGACTGACTTTTCTCCATTGAATATTCTTGGCTCCCTTATGAAATATTAGTTGACTGTATATGCTTGGATTTATTTCTGGGCTCTCAATTCTGTTCCATTGGTCTATTTGTCTCTTTTTAGACCAGTACCTTGCTGTTTTGGTGACTATAGCTTTATAGAATAGCTTCAAATCAGGAAGTGTGATGCCTCCTGCTTTGTTCTTCTTTCTCAGGATTTCTTTGGCTATTTGGGATCTTTTGTGGTTCCATGTAAATTTTAGGAGTGTTTTTCCTACCTCTGTAAAAAACGCCATTGAAATCTTGACAGGGATTTCACTGAATCTATAGATGGCTTTTGGTAGTATTGACATTTTAACAATATTAATTCTTCCAATCCATGAACATAGAGTATCTTTCCATCTATTTGTGTCCTTTTTGGTTTCTTTCATCATTGACTTGTAGTGTTCAAAGTAGAGATCTCTCATCTCCTTAGTTAAATCTATTCCTAAGTATTTTATTGTTTTCAATGCTATTGTAAATGGGATTGATTTCTTTATTTCCTTTTCAGAAAATTTGTTCTTAGTGTATAGAAATGCTACTGATTTTTGTCTATTACTTTATATCCTGCAACTTTACTGAATTCATTGATTAGAATTAATGGTTCTTTATTCGAGTCTTTAGGATTTTCTATATATAAAATCACGTCATCTGCATATAGAGACAATTTTACTTCTTCTTTTCCAATTCTGCTATCTTTTTTTTCTTGCCTGATTGCTCTGGCCAGGACTTCCAGTACTGTGTTGAATAGGAGGGTTGAGAGTGGGCACCCTTGTCTTGTTCCTGATCTTTGAGGAAAAGTTTCCAAACTTTCACTGCTGAGTATGATGTTAGCTGTGGGAAATGTGCACTTTCTAATGCAATTGGTCTGTGGTGAAAAAACAGAATGTTCTGTACTTTAAATAGTGGCCTAGATTTTCTAATAACAACCCAGAGGACTTTCCTGTTTGGATTTAATCGGGCTCAGGTAGCAGAGCTATAAATTTATGTGGCTAAATATTTAGCAGTGTTGACACAACTGAGTTTCTGGTCATTGACCCAGAATTAAACATTATTTTTTCCTCTCTTTAGTTCCATGCTTACAATTCCACTGGATGACACACCCTGGTCTGAATGGTCTTAAATAGCACCCAGTAACTGTGTTTTAGTTATTTCCTTAACCTGTGACTGTGTTATGTCCCTAAAGTTATTTGTTCTCAGGGCATCTCCATAATTTCGTTTAATTCCACAGCTTCCCTGATACGGCTTATATTTCATGATTTTCAGTCCTCTAAAACTTTGCTTTGCTTTTTGTAATTAGCATGATTTTATTTGTTACCACTCAGACCAACCCTCAAGACAAGCAGAATGAACTAGGGTGACACTTATATCTTAGGAGAGCCGAAGAAATGCAAGAGTCAGTTATAACTAGGGGAGTCACAGATCTCCAGCAACAGAGGGAAGAAGTGGGTAAGGATGTGATTTCACCTCAGGGACACTCACTCTTTTTGAAAGTTATGGAACGCTGTGATGATCACCATTGATAGGGTTCAGGCTCCAGCCACCCATTAGGATTAAGGAAAAGACTCAAGCCCTGTGACAGTGCAACAGGAACCTCGGTGCACTCGGGCAAGACAGCAACACAGAAATGATGAAGTAAATACAACCCAAATTATTTACACTGTCATGTGAAGTTGAGGACAGTCTGTGTGTATTTGGTATTTTAAGTACTTAGAGTATTTAAGAATTTGGCATATTAAGGTATCTGGTAAGTTGTGATGCCAATTTAGAGAGAGTTAATTGATTTGGATCTCAGAGAAATTACGTAATTTTACTTGGATTATAAGCAATAATTGGATAATAAAAAGAACTTAATTTTAACCATTTTTGTAAGTTTAATTTAGTAGATGTATAAGAACTATGTAAACATGTGATAACGTGTTTGATAACCAGACAATTAAAACATAGAGTAATTAAATGTATTAAAATTATAAATGTCATTTTAAATGCTTAAACGATTATTTAATTAAGCTGTAAAAACTCTAAAATGATTATTGAATTCTTCTAGACTCGTAAATGCAATAAGATTTATAAGTTGAAATCTTAAGAAAGAACAAAGCCTTTTAAGTCGTAATTTAAAGTATAAAGAAAAGCAGAAAAGGCCTTGAACAATCTTCTTACGGCACGAGAATTACCTCTAAGAATACAACGAAACTCCCATGATCATTTTCCTTTTCTTTTTCTATCGTCCTGTAGCTGCTCTTGGCATCAGTATCTTCTTTTTCTTCTCCTAGTACCAAAATACTATGCATTCTTAAACAAAATGCAAAGGTGATAATCTGTAAGTAATAATCTCTAAACTGTTTTGTAAATTGAAAATAAGATATTTCCTTTTTTTTTTTTGCTCCCTGCTTCCTGTCTAAGGCCAGTTACCTAGCCAGCCTATGGATGAGCACAGCTGGCCTGCATCTGAGGCCAGGCGCTGCTCTATGAGCTGACAGCACAGGAACAGGAAGTGATGGAGAATTGGTGGAATTTATTCTTTTTTTTTTTTACATTTTTTTAAATAGAGTTCATAATAGTTTACATCATTGTGAAATTTCGGTTGCACATTATTTCTTGTCTGTCTCCATATCCGTGCTCCCCTTCACCCGCTGTGCCTCCCCCTGCCCCTTCCCCTGGTAACCACTGAATGGTTTTATTTGTCCATGTGTTTGTTTATATTCCACATATGAGTGAAATCATCTGGTGTTTGTCTTTCTCAGTCTGGCTTATTTCGCTTAGCATAATTCCCTCCAGGCCTATCCATGTTGTTCAAATGGGATGATTTTGTCTTTTTTACGGCTGAGTAGTATTCCGTTGTGTACATATACCACATCTTCTTTATCCACCATCAGTCAATGGGCACTTAAATTGCTTCCATGTCTTGGCTATCGTGAATAGTGCTGCAATGAACAAGGGTACATATGTCACTTTGGATTGTGGATTTCAAGTTGTTTGGGTAGATACAACACAGACAACTTGAAATCAAGTTGTTTGGGATAGCTGGGTCATATGGTATTTCTATTTTTAGTTTTTTGAGGAATCTCCATACTGTTTTCCATAGTGGTTGTACCAGTCTGCATTCCCACCAGCAGTGTATGAGGGTTCCCTTCTCTCCACACCCTCTCCAACATTTGTTATTTTTAGTCTTGGTGATTGTAGCTATTTTAATAGGTGTAAGGTTGTATCTTAGTGTAGTTTTGATTTGCATTTCCCTGATGATGAGTGATGTTGAATATCCTTTCATGTGTTTATTGGCCATCAGTATATCTTCTTTGGAAAAAGTCTGTTCATATCCTCTGCCCATTTTTTTGAAGAAGAAGACTAGCTCTAAGCTAACAGCTACCCCACCAATCCTCATCTTTTTGCTGAGGAAGACTGGCCCTGAGCTAACATCCGTGCCCATCTTCCTCTACTTTATATGTGGGATGCCTACCACAGCACGGCCAAGCAGTGCGTATGTCCAGACCCAGAATCCAAACTGGCAAACCCCGGGCCACTGAAGTGGAACATGCAAACTTAACCGCTCTGCACTGGGCCAGCCTTGGCCTCTGCCTGTCTTTTGATGGAGCTCTTTGTTTTTTTGTCGTTCAGTTATGTGAATTCCTTGCATGTTATGGAGATTAACCCCTGTCGGATATATGATTTGCAAATATTTTCTCCCAGTTGGTGGGGTGTCTTTTTGTTTTGATCCGGGTTTCTTTTGGCTTGAAGAAGCTGTTTAGTCTGATGAAGTCCCACTTGTTTATTTTTTCTTTTGTTTCCCCTGTCTGAGAAGACATGGTATTTGAAAAGATCCTTTTAATTTGTTGAAGATTGGCTGTCCATAGATGTGTGGTTTTATTTCTGGGCTTTCAGTTCTGTTCCATTGATCTGTGTGCCTGTTTTTGTACCAGTACCATGCTGTTTTGATTACTATAGCTTTGTTGTATATTTTAGTCAGGGATTGTGATGCCTCCAGCTTTGTTCTTTTTTCTCAAGATTGCTTTACCAATTTGGGGTCTTTGGTTGCCCCATATGAATTTTAGGAGTCTTTGCTCTATTTCCATGAAGAATGTCATTGGGATTCTGATTGGGATTGCATTAAATCTGCAGATTGCTTTGGGTAGCATGGACATTTTAACTATGTTATTCTTCCAATCCATGTTCATGGAATCTCTTTCCATCTCTTTATGTCATAATCTATTCCTTTTAATAATGTCTTATAGCTTTCATTGCATAAGTCCTTCACCTCCTTGGTTAAATTTATTCCTAGATATTTTATTCTTTTTGTTGCAATTTTAAATGGAATTGTATTCTTGAGTTCTCTTTCTGTAAGTTTGTTATTAGAGTATAGAATGCAACTGATTTTTGTAAGTTGATTTTGTACCCTACAACTTTACTGTAGTTGTTAATTATTTCTAATAGCTTTCCGATGGATTCTTTAGGGTTTTCTCTATATAAGATCATGTTGTCTGCAAACAGTGAGAGTTTCACTTCTTCACTCTTTATTTGGATTCCTTCTCTTCCTTTCTATTGCCTTATTGCTCTGGCCAAAATCTCCAGTACTATATTGAATAAGAGTGGTGAGAGTGGGCATCCTTGTCTTGCTCCTGTTCTCACAGGGATAGTGCTCAGTTTTTTCCCATTGAGTATGATGTTGGCTGTGGGTTTGTCAAATATGGCCTTTATTATGTTGAGGTACTTTCCTTCTATCCCCATTTTTTTAAGAGTTTTTATCATAAATGCTGTTGGATCCTTTCAAATGCTTTCTACGTGTCTATTGAGATGATCGTGCGGTTTTTATTCCTCAGTTTGTTAACGTGGTGTATCACATTGATTGATTTGCAGATGTTGAACCATCCCTGTGTCCCTGGTATAAATCCCACTTGATCATGATGTATGATCCTTTTGATGTATTGCTGTATTTGGGTTGCCAATATTTTGTTGAGGATCTTTGCATCTATGTTCATCAGCAATATTGGCCTGTAGTTTTACTTTTGTGTGTTGTCCTTGTCAGGCTTTGGTATCAGAGTGATGTTGGCCATGTAGAATGTTAGGAAGTGTTCCATCTTCCTTGATTTTTTGGAATAGATTGCAAAGGATAGTATTAAATCCTCTCTGAAAGTTTGGTAAAACTCTTCAGGGAAGCCATCTGGTCCTGGGGTTTTATTCTTTGGGATGCTTTTGATTACTGTTTCAATCTCTTGTGATTGGTCTATTCAGATTCTCTATTTCTTCTTGGTTCAGCTTTGGGAAGTTGTAAGAGTCTAAGAATGTATCCATTTCCTCTAGATTGTCCATTTTTTTTGGCATATAGCTTTTCATAGCATTCTCTTATAATCCTTTGTACTTCTGTGCTATCCATTGTTATTTCTCCTCTTTCATTTCTATTTTATTTATCTGAGCTTTCTCTCTCTTTTTCTTTGTAAGTCTGGCTAGGGGTTTGGCAATTTTGTTTATCTTCTCAAAGAACCAGCTCTTTGTTTCATTGGTCCTTTCTACTGCCTTTTTTGTTTCAATAGCATTTATTTCTGCTCTGATTTTTATTATTTCTCTCCTGCTGACTTTGGGCTTTGTTTGTTCTTCTTTTTCTAATTCAGTTAGGTGTAATTTGAAATTGCTTAATTGGGATTTTTCTTGTTTGTTAAAGTAAGCCTGTATTGCGATTAATTTCCCTCTTAGTACTGATTTTGCTGCATCCCATATGAGTTGGTATGGTATGTTTTCATTTTCATTTGTCTCCAGACAGTTTTTGATTTCTCCTTCAATTTCTTCAATGATCCATTGCTTGTTCAATAGCATGCTGTTTAGTCTCCACATCTTTGTGCCTTTCTAAGCTTTTTTCTTATAATTAATTTCTAGCTTCATAGCTTTGTGATTGGAAAAGATGCTTGTTATTATTTCAATCTTCTTAAATTTATTGAGGCTTGCCTTGTTTCCCAGCATATGGTCTATTCTTGAGAATGTTCTGTGCACACTTGAGAAGAATGTGTATTCTGCTGTTTTTGGATGGAGTGTTCTATATATGTCTATTAAGTCCAACTGATCTAGCTTTTCATTTAATTCCACTGTTTCCTTGTTGATTTTCTGTCCGGATGATCTATCCATTGATCTGAGTGGAGTATTGAGGTCCCCTACTATTATTGTATTATTATTAATGTCTTCTTTTAGGTTTGTTAATAGTTGCTTTATGTACTTTGGTGATCCTGTGTTGGGTGCATAGATATTTGTAAGTGTTGTGTCTTCTTAGTAGAGTGTCCCTTTGATCATTATGTATTGCCTTTCTTTGTCTCTATTTATCTGTCTTATCTTGAAGTCTACTTTGTCTGATATAAGCATTGTAACACCTGCTTTCTTTGGTTTGCCATTAGCTTGGAGTAGCTCCGTTCATGCTGAGCCCGTGTTTGTTGTTGGAGCTGAGATGTGTTTCCTGGAGGCAGCATACTGTTGGGTCTTGTTCTTTAATCCATCTTACCATTCTGTGTCTTTTGATTGGAGAATTCAATCCATTTACATTTAGAGTGATTATCGATATATGAGGGCTTAATGCTGCCATTTTGTCACTCGTTTTCTGGTTCTCCTGCATTTCCTTTGTTTCTCATCCTGTGTGTTTTGATCTACCATTTGAGTTATATAGTTTTTTATGTTGTGTTTCTTTGTTTTCTCCTTATTTATTATTTGTGTCTCTGTTCTGCTTTTTTGTTTAGTAGTTACCCTGAGGTTTGTATTCAAAATCTTGAAGGTAAGAGTCCATTTTCTGATGGCCTCTTATATCCTTAGACTAAACCGATTCAGTCCCTTTCCTCTTGCCCTCCTAAGTTGTTTTTCTCACATCTTATTCCATCTTGTGTTGGGAGTTTGTGGTTAGAATGACAAGGTTATCTTTTTTTTTGGCGTTTTCCTTCCCTTTATCTTTAATGTTATACTTGAGAATTTGCTAACCTGTTCTGATGTATAGCTACAATTTTATGCCTTTGTCTACCTATCTCCTTACTCCATGCTTTATAAACTCTTTCTCCCTTTTTCTTTTTTCAGGTAGGAGGCCCTTCTTGAGGATTTCTTATGTAGAGGGGGATGTCTTGTGACTACAAACTCCCTTAGCTTTTGTTGATCTGGGAAAGTTTTTATTTCCCCATCGTAGCTGAAGGATATTTTTGCTGGATAGAGTATTCTTGGCTGAAAGTGTTTGTCCTTCAAAGATTTGAATATGTCATTCCAGTCTCTCCTAGCCTGTAAGGTTTCTGCAGAGAAAATCCACTGAAAGCCTGATAGGTGTTCCTTTCTAGGTTATTTTCTTCTGCCTTGCTGCCCTGAGTATTCTTCCTTTGTCATTCACTTTTGCCAGCTTCACTACTAAATGCTTTGCAGTAGCTCTTTTTACATTGACATATTTAGGAGACCTGGCATGGATTTCCATCTTCTTCCCTAAGTTTGGGAAGTTCTCTGTTGTTATTTCTTTGAACACACTTTCTGCTCCATTCTCCTTCTCTTCTCCTTCTTGAATACCTATAATCCTTATGTTGCATTTCCTAATTGAGTTGGATATTTCTCAGAGACTTTCTTCCTTTCTTTTTAGTCTTAGTTCTTGCTCCTCCTCTATCTGGAGCATTTCAATATGCCTATCCCCAATTATGCTGATTTGCTCCTCTATGATGTCTGCTCAAGTGTTCAGGGAATCCATATTTTGTTTTATTTAATCAACTGTGTCTTTCATCTCCAGTATTTCTGATTGATTCTTCTGTATAGTTTCAATCTCTTTTGTGAAGTAGCTCCTGAGCTCATTGAATTGTTTCTCTACATTCTCTTTTACCTCGTTGAGTTTTTTGATGATAGCTATTTTTTATTCTCTGTCATTTAGATTACATATTTCTGTGTCCTCAGGACTGATTTCTGGGTACTTGTCATTTTCTCTCTGGTCTGGAGATTTAATATAATTGTTGATACTGCTAGAGGGTGTGGCTCTGTTTTTGTGCATTGTAGTATTGTTTGGTCACTGTTACCACCTAGTGCCACTGTTTGGGGGTCAAGAGCCATGTATTCTGAGCCCTCTGTGCTCCCCTGGGATCCCGGGCACTGGAGCCGCTGCTGGGACAGGTGTTTTTTCTTCTGCGTGCTCTCGCAGGCTTACTTGCTATCTGCTCTCCTGGGGTGTTTGCTTGATGAAGTCACCCCTGAGTTAGCTTTCACTTCAGTAGGGGCTTTCCCCTAAGCTGTGAGGGACCTCGGGGACCTTTGATGTTCCCACGAATGAGCATCCCCTCCCTCGTTCTTTCCCTCTCAGAGGCCGTGCACAGTCCCAGATTGCAGTCTTTTGGGGAGGGAGTGAAGTTTTCTCTTACCCTGTTCCACCTCCTCGAAAGGGGGGCTCCAGCCTCTCTGCCCTCTGACATGGGGCTGTGTGAGTCTCTCAGACATCTTTTGTGTTGTGTGGACGTCCCCTGGTGGAGTATGAATGTCTTTTCCATTGTATGGTGGAGGGGAGAGATCGCCCAGAGAACTCACTCTGCCATAATGCTGACCTCACCCAGAGATAGTTACTTTTTTATAAATCTTTTTGTGTGGTCTGTGCCACACAAGAAAGTATACATAAGTGTGTGCTCTTGACTGTACACGTACACAAGCCACCCTCTCCTTCCACAAAGGAAAAGGCATAGTGATGACTCATTAAAACAAACTAAAGCCGCACAGAATCTGCTCCTCTGCATGAGTGGGGCAAAAGAACAATGAACATTTGGAAGAATGATTCTTTTTAATCTGGGATCTGTGAGCTTGCTTTGTCCTGGAGATAATGGTTTCCAATATCCTTTACAAACTTCTTTTGCAAGTGACAGATGATAATCTTCCCTCATCTGAGCATCCTTGACATTGAAATGTCTGATACGAGGTTTCCAACGAGTCCAGCTGGACAGCGAGGCTCTAACAGGCTCTGCAAGGCTTTGAGGTTCCTTGGAGACTCCGAGGGGGCAGGCTGGGCTCCCCTCTCAGCCTGGGCAGCTTCACTCCCATCTCCTTTACACACTGGGCTTCTGGTCAGATTTGCACTGCAGATTCCACAGTTTTGTGGGTTTTTCCAGAATGAGCACACATTATCCTAGAGATGGCAAGGCCCAGGAGAAAAGATATAAATTGCACAAAGAGATGCTTGAAGGATTATTGGTCTGGTTTTCTAAAATGTAAAGAACTTCCCAAACACTGACTTGGCAGTTTACTGGCCCTTGAACTAAACTGCAGGTCAACAACCTTCCTTTTGACTCCCTTTGTTTGCAAATGGGTCATTCTTGTTTGCTTGGATAATTTAAGACTCTCCCATGAGAATCTTCAGAAACCTCTCCCACTTTATTTGGCACCGAGGATGCAGCCCCCTGCTGTGACCCTGTGGGTTAGTCAAGGTCGCTGATGTGGCAGAACAAGCCTTTTATGCCTCCTTTCCTAGAGCTCAACTACCACTGAGGTTAAAGTAACAAGATGCAGCTTTGTAAAATTTAACTCAAGACTAGGGAGGGGACAGAAAACTCTCAGCATGCATAATGAGATGCTGGCAACATGCCAGCAGGAGAATTTGTGTTTGCTTGTGGGTTTTTTTTACAATATAGAAGTTCTGGTTCATTTTTAGGTGCTTTATTCTGTGGCCCTGTAGTCAGACTGCCTTGGGGAGCACTGATACCTCCGCTCCACCCCACCCGACCCTATCCCTTGTCTACTGGTGGAGCTTGAAATGGCTGAGAATGACCAACAGCTCAAGCCAGAGGTTGAATATAAAAGGAGGCAAGACAAGGAGTGGAATAGATAGGGTTGAAGATGACCAAGGGAATGTGCTGGGGCTTGAGGTGGTGAGACGACAGGAGAGAGCGCCACACGGCACTAAGTGTTGGTCTGAGTCACCTGAATGACCCAGGCCTCTAGGAGCATGGCCCCATTCTTGTGGCTGAGGGTCTTCAGAATCTCCTCCCCCTCAAATGGAACATAAAGTTTGACCCTTCAGCAAGGTACTGAGTGAACATTCTTCAGGATTCCAAGTGTGTGCTTGACTCACTGGTTAACAGTAAAATGGCATTTTGGGGGAGATTTGAAGCATTATCTTGAGATCTGGCAAAATGAAGTCATGACTCCTGTCTCTGGGCTAGACTATACTTCAATTTTTTTAAACCGCAATGACGTGGAAGTTCAGGGACACTCAGAGTCCAGCTGAAAGGACTATATGGTCTGGCATTTTCCCCTTGAAATACAAGGCTAAGCAATATTCAGATCTTACCCCCACTGCTTGCAGCCCTCGCCTGAAAATGGGACTTTTCGCTTGTCTGAATGGATCTGGGCCTCCAGCTGGCACTCCCTCCTAGAGCTGCATACTCCAAGAGAACTTTCTGCAACAATGGGAACTTCCCATCTTTGCACTATCCAATATGGAGCCACCTAGACACATGGACGCTGAGCACTGGAAATGTGGCTACTGCAACTGAGGAACTGATTTTTAAATTTTGTTTAACCAATTTAAATGGAAACAGCCTCATGTAGCTAGTAGCTAATGTCTAGAGTATTGAGAGTGGACAAGACAGAAGCACTCTTACATTGCAATGAGCCCAGCGGGCCTGCTGGGCCACAGCTCCCAAGGGGGAGGTGTGTTGACTCATTTTCTTACTCTCTTTCAGAGAATAAATTATAGACCCTTGGTGACAGTCACTCATAATTTTCCTATCCCATTTGGGACACTGAAGGACAAGTTTCAACATATTTCTAATAGAAATGTAAAAAGTAAACAGGCATAGTCTCTAACAAAGAAGACCTAGAACAATATGGAGCCTGCCTCTGGGAAGGGGCAGCCAGACAACCTACTGCTTTGCTTAAGGACGGGAACCAAGAGTCCAATGTCTTAATCTTCCCGCCTCTTATGAGAAGGAAAAAATGTCACCAGCTGATGTCAGATGTCCCAGCCTGTGTGGGGGAATTTCCTGAGGTCGCCTGTCAACATCTCCCCTCCCTGTAATGATACGGGATCAGGCGCCAGAGGAAACGATAACTTCCTCTGGCCAGTAGAGCACTCCATTAGAACCCAGTTCTTGGTACAGTATTTCTGTGATTTGGAGCACAGATTTATGGCACACCTCTTATGTGCTAGGTACAAAGATTCTCTCCCATAATCCTTACAACAATGAAATAAATACCATTATCACCCAATTATATAACCAAGGACACCAAAGCTTAGAAAGGTTAACTGACTTGCTCGCGGTCGAAGCGAGTGGTAGAGCAGGCAGGGAAGTGGTGGGTGCCTGAGGCCGCAGCCCGTGCTCGGACCAGCTGGAAACAACCTTCCTAGTATCTACGTAGTTGGAGAGCACTGGCTTTCTGCTGCTATTTTTTTTTTTTTTTTTTTGCAGGGGAAGATTATCCCTAAGCTAATATCTGTTGCCAGTCTTCCTCCTTTTTCCTTCCTTTTTTTACCCCCTAAAGCCCCAGTACACAGTTGCGTATAGTTGTAAGTTCTTCTATGTGAGCCACCACCACAATATGGCAACCGACAGACAAGTGGTGTAGTTCCATGCCTGGGAACAGAACCCTGGTCGCTGAAGCAGAGTGAGCTGAACTTAACCACTAGGCCATCAGGGCTGGCTCCAGCTGCACTTCTTTCTTATCATCAATCAGCTCATGAATCTGCTTATGTTCCTACATGACGGTCATGGGAAACGGAGCCTGAAGTGTCTGAAGAGAAGCAAGAGGAAATAATCAGGATTCAGTCCCAGAATGTCTGCTCCTCCCAGACCCCCACTTCCCACAGCTGGCCGCGCTGGCTCAGCTAGCATGCCGCCGTCACTGAGCTTTCCCAAGCCTGAAGAAAGCCTCCGTTCGCCGGCACTAGGCCAGAAGGGGCAGCTGGTGTTGCACCAAAGCCCACTGCTCATTCTTCTTCTCCCTGGCCTTCGGAAGGGCGCCTCGCTCTGTCAGAGCCCGCATGGCCTGACCTGTCTGAGTGTCTTGAGAGTGAACGCATTTTTGAAAATGAATTTGTGAGCATCATTTGTTTCCTTTCCTTGGCTGCCGTATGTTGCAGTCATAGCAGGTTGCATAACGTTGTTAAAAACCGATGCTATTGTCTTCTCTCTTTGTGGCTATTCTCTATTTACCTTGATTGTAACTTGCTAAGGTGGGTATTGCAGAAAAACAATGACCAAGTCAGGAGCCCTGGTTCTGAATCCCGGCTTTGTCATTCACTCATTCAAAAGTATTTACTAAGGCTCTTCTGCGTGCCAGGAATTATTGGAAGGGCTGGGAGAAAGCAGTGGATGAAGCAAGGATCCCTGCCATGCCCACGGAGCTTATGCAAGTGGAAGGAGACAGACGTTAAACAAGACAACTGAGGAAAAATATAGTATGTCAGTGGGTGATGGTGCTGAGGACACTGATAAAGCAGGGAAGAGGGTAGCAGTGTTGACCCTGACCAGCCAGGAGTGGCCTCACTGAGAAAGCGGCCTCTGAGTCAGGACTTGAAGGAGGTGAGGCAGTGGACGTGCGTGCAAGGGTCCTGTGATATTACATAAAAGTTACCTACGTTTCTAGATACTGGATTTACTCAACTGTGAAATGGGAACAAACGCCACCTTCCTGATCTGTTCTGTGGGATCGGGCCCAGGCACCAAACGGGAGCACGACCACAGCTCCTACTGCCGCGTTCATCAGCAGTATCACTGCGGCAGCCCCGTGGCCTCTGTAAATAGCTGCTCGCTGGAACTGGAGGTAGGTTATACGTTTATTGTCCCCAGATGACCCTGCAAAGGAAACCCAGGTAATAGTTTAATTCTGAAGATTGAATGAAGTACTCTAGCCTTGGAAGAAGGACACATGATTTAAATACTTCTGTCAGAGTCTTGGTCAGAAACAGAAAGCCCCCTCAATTTGAGTAATTTGAGGGAGTTTAATAAGAGGACTATTTAAAAGACGGGCCGAGTGTGGGAAACAAAAGGGATGGTGAGGCCCCCGAATTCGTAAGATGGAGTACCTTGACCCCACCTCAGCCTAGGCCTGAAGGATGAGGGAGGGGCTGCTTACCAGAAGCCAGGCTCGGAGGGCCCCCAGGGAGAAAGGCACTTGCCAGGAGCCGTGGCCTTCAGTGAGGGACAGGAGCCGTGGCCTTCAGTGAGGGACAGGAGCCGTGGCCTTC